>NC_137606.1:40146813-40291813 GCF_963280865.1 Gymnoscopelus braueri
ATTAAATCCACTCTTAACTACTTTAACTTTTGAGCTGCCATGCAGAACTACAATTTGGCAAGGGCGGCAAGTTAGGACGGCCTCCCTTAAAGGTTAAAGCCTACTCTGTTATTCTACATCTTGTCTGACAGTTTGCGGCAGCCTGGAAACCTTGCTTGGTTGGCAGGAGAGTGTGACTGCCACCTTTTGGAGAACTAGTGCAGCTGTAACAGATGTAGGCTACTGTATGTCCTGTGTATACCCACCCATGGATATGTGACATCATAGATATGTATACACATAGATATCGCATTGGCTGCTGCTGCTCACTGGAGCGATGTGTCAAAGGGACCGTCATATTGGTTATGGCAAGCCACGCCTCCTAATGCATGCATGCCCCATGTATTTCTATCGAAGCAGGATGTCTCTCCACAACTAAAATCATCATAACTCGCTGAATTCCCAACCGATGCACAAGCGTTTGGCTGGTTACAAATGTTAGATAATTATGTAGTCATGGTACAGGATGTGGGTTTTCATGCCAAAACACCATATTTAGTTGTAGATAATAACAGTAATGATTATAAAACAGGAAAAATACGTTTTGGTCTCAGGTAGGCTACTTGTATGCTGATCAGGCATATTTCTTGCTGTGGAGTTATGGCAATAAGCTGCTCTGCTTGACTTGCGGCCCAGTGACCAGTGCGGCGTCTACGTATTTGTGTCTAACCGGTATAAAAATATATAAAATTTACCACACACTTGTAGCTCTGATGCAATAATTAAGGCAGCTAAGCTTCCATCATTAGTGTTGAAATACAAAAGTTTGAATGCATTTAAATAAAATCCTGTAATTTGGTGAGGGAGATATTGGGCTTATGATGAGCTTCAGGCAGGGCTACTTGTTAACCAGTAGGCACGTCCTACATTTCTGAAAATGGAAGAGTAGGAAGACCAACTCCAACCACTGCAGATGTGCTAGTTATATTGTCTACAGAATGGTTAAAATAATGTTTTATTCATTATAATAAGTTTCAGATTGCAGCTTTACTAGAGTCAACAGAGAAGATCTAAGGTCAAAGTCAGCACACATTGACTGCCAGAATTATTTAATATTTTTTTAGCCAGTGCCAGAGTTTTTCATTGTAAAAAAAAAAGTACTCAGGAGCCGAAATACAGACTTTTTAAGTTTTAAGTTAACAAGGAAGTGGATAGGAGTCTAGATCTTCAACTAATCATATCTCCTTGGTCTTTGGGTGAAATTGAAAAAAAAACATTAAAAAACAAACAAAAATCACTTCACGTAGATCTACGCGATTGGCACGTGGCGGCTTTTAAGCGGTTCGCGTAGATCTACGTGATTGGCAGTCAATGTGTAGACCGACTAGATCCATGATGCCTGCCTCTTGTCTCGATGATTAGGCTTCTGTGTGTAGAGTGTGACTGCCACCTTTTGGAGTACTTGTGGAACTGTTGTAGATGGTACTTTTTAAACATTATTTTTTTGTCTATTCTTTTCTGAATATAGCAACTTAAAAAGGAGAACTAACACCACAATCACACATGCAGACATGAATGCATGAGCTTTGCATTCCCACTCCTGCATGCACATGTCATGCACACAGAGCTAACACTGGCACTCGGAATATACACACTTACAAAGGACCATAATGGAAATGAGCTCTTGAGCATTATTTTATTTTATCCTTTTGACATATATAAATATACGTTTATGCATTATGCATTTTGTCCATAACGATGTCAATATATCTAGCAATACCAACATTACTGTCCAGGCCCAAGCAGCACGATGACAGAAGTGGCTGCCATTTCTATCCCACTGTGTTTGTTTCCTAGGAGCTGGCATATACTCCATATAGCCACATATATCCACATACTCTGTGGATTGTACAGCGGTGACATGATGACGGATGACTTTAATAGACGCAGTCAGATTCAAACTCGTACTAATACAGTTAGCTCGCCCACCTGTTTGTTTGAGTGGCAAGAATTAAGAGTGTTATCAGGAGAACCCATATGAACTCAGAAGTGAAAGAATGATAGTTATTTTGAAGTGGGATAACAGAAGCCACATTTTGTCTCTAAAAGTAACAACGGAAAGCAGATAGAAGTCCCCCAGGGGAAAGGCAATTTAATATAGCGTCGCCTTGCTAAACTAATGGCCTATGTAATTTTTTTACGTTTTTCAGGAATTAAAAAACTGATCCAAAACAAAACTATAAGATATTTCTTAATCATTTCACCCAAAATGTTTATAACAAATTCTGACTATTTAAATAGAAATAACACTGTCTGTGTTATGTATCATAAGAGATTTAAATTGGTTTAAATAGGATTCAATCTGACTTAGGCCAAAACATTTTTTTAATCAGTAAATAATTTGGCCTAAGTCACAAAACCATGTGACTTATGCAAAAAAAAATGCATATTTTTGCCTAAGTCACACTAAGGAGTTAGGCCATTATACTAAAAGGGGAGTGAACAGCATGATCCTTTTCAATTAGGAGATGGGCGATTTTTACCAGAGGTGGCCAATGTCATGAGGAGCTGACTTTTAGGCCATTAGTTTAGCAAGGTGACGATAGTAGGCCTTACATGTGTTTCAAGAAACTGTACAGCCTTTAAAGGTATCATGACATTAATTTTCACTTTTTTTATTTTCAATGTTTTATTTGGGGTTTTATGACCTCAATTACACCCCAAAAAACTGAACTTAGAACATTCAGTGGATTTTCTGTCGTCTGGGGTTTTCTGAATAATTAGGCTGAAAAGTAATCTGAGCTTGGCCCTTCGACAGTGAGGTCCCAGTCGATTAATCCCGCCCACTCTCCTCCTCGCCCCTCCCCTCCCCTATCCTTTCCTTTGGGGGGGGGCGGAGCAGAGGCGATGATTGACAGGCAAAATCCCTCACCAGCGACACCCGCAGGCAAAGATTTCTTTTTTCATTGCAGTTGAAAAGGCTTTAGAAAAACACCTGCAATGGATCACTGGAATGGAATTTTCACTTAAAACTTTTTGTACACTTTTGAAGGACCAGGACAAAGACTTTGAATGTGGTGTAAAAGTGAATGTCATTAAACCTTTAAAGTGAGGTGCTGAAAAAGATTATCTATACTACAATTGGCAGACTGGCTGAACGGGCAAAACGGGAAAAAATCAGTTTGTCCCCACAAAACTGCGCACTGCGCATGCGTATGCACCGCTGTTGCCAGATCGTGCGCGAGCAACAAGCAACCAGCTTCATGAAAAAACACAAAGCTGCGCACTGCGCATGCGTCGACGCACTTTCTCTAACCAATTTACACCCACTTCACGCTTACAACACCTGGACATGACATGGCAACCCAACCCAACCTCACTCTCCCAGCCTATCAGCGTCGTCGCTCATCGTTCTGTGATTGACAGCAAAAGTTGGCCAATCAGGTGGCGAGTTCGACTGAGCCCGAATGGCTCCGAGTGCAGCCGACAAAAGACGAACGGCAGCCATTGTTGTTTGTGCGAGTCAGGGTGCGAGTGCCTTCATTTCTTATTTTAGCTTATAAAATGCTCTCAAACTTCTTCTTTGAGGCACGGAATTCACTTATAACATATCGTTTGGATAGAATTTAGTTGTTTCACTTCATATGTGTGGTCAATTAATCATGACAGAGCCTATTTAAAAAAAAAATTCAGAGAACCGGCAGGGGCGGCCAATCACACGCATGTATCCGAATAAGTCAACCTATTTTGGGCATGGCCATCTCAAAAGTCCCGTTGCGTCATGGCTGTCCCCCCCGCCCCACCCCCACCACACACACACACACACACACACACACACACACACACACACACAGGGAGAGAGGGGGAGAGAGAGGGAGGGTGGGAGAGAGAGAATAGTCAGCCAAACAGCGAGAGAGAATTTTCGCTGACGGACAGACAGAGACAGAGAGACAGAGAGGGAGAGAGAGAGCGAGAGGAAGAGAGGGAGGGAGGGAAAGACAAAATAAGCGAGCCCTCGCTTATTTTTGCGCGGACGTAATTTGTTTGTCATTGTGGTGAATGTTGTGTTAGTGTGTGCTGCTGATGTTTGTGGTGTGAAGCTTAATGTCAGAGTGTTTGTGTTGGAGCGCCTCAGTGCGGCTGCAGAGTTCATGTGCAACATCTTGCATGCGTGGCTGTGGCTTCACAGTTTTCCTTCGGCGTGTCTGTAGGTCACGGCCTGGAGACCCCAGGGTCTCCCATGATTTTGTACCCCCAAACGACATTTTCTTTGGGGGGGTTAGGGGGGGGTACTAGAATTCTGCCCGCGTAGCGGGCAGAACTTCTAGTTGTTTACAATAGGAAGATGTTTGCTAACATACCATTAATGTCCCAAAGGTTTAAATTAAGAATGATTTTTGGGATGGTTAGATTTATGCATATGTGAGTTGTAACCAAGTTAGCAATATTGTATGTTACACTGTGAACTTGTATTGTAATTGTATCATGCACTACGGGCCCTAGCTTGCACGGAGCCTTATCGCTTATGCCTTTTTATTATTATTTTTACATTTTTAAATAGTGAAAATAGCCGATCCACAAGCACAACGCGCCAATGTAGATTGGCTATTTTCACAATTTGAAAATGTATTTCAAAATGATAAAAAATTGCAAATAAGATTAGTCACAAGGGATGCAGCGCCGCGCAAGATAGGGCCCTGCATACACACAGGAGCGAAAACATTATGTCAGCCTCCCGGCCTTTCAGTCTGGCAGAGATAATGATTGTATATTGATCTCCAAAGCCCCCTTTAATGCCCCCATATGTCAGTTTAGCACCTTGCCACCAATTGCTTTAGAGCTGCATCAATACTGCACACACTGACACTGAACTAGTCACAGAGAGAGAGAGAGAGAGAGAGAGACACAGACAGACAGACAGACAGACAGACAGACAGACAGACTGTAGGTGTGTGTGTGTGTGTGTGTGTGTGTGTGTGTGTGTGTGTGTGTGTGTGTGTGTGTGTGTGTGTGTGTGTGTGTGTGCGTGTGCGCTACCAATGCTGAAAGGCATGAATGCTGTGGTAGTATTCTGTCACAATACACAAAACATGATGGATAGCATTATTAAGCTTAATTTATACTTCATTTCATTCATTATACTTCATCAAATTTTAAAACTAGCTATTTCTAGCAAGCGACACTGCACTACGGAGTCAAAATTTGGCTTCTGGCTACTGATAACCCAGGTATTGGTCTAAATCTGTTAGTATATACTTTATTTGTATTTCATCCTATGTGAGGTGTGCATAGGAGCTTTCCACATGCACTTTCCAAGTATCCAACGGCCTTTCAGTGCGCCTGTCGCGCACCGTGCACTCCATGATCGAGTGAGTGTGTGAATGGCTCTGTTACAATGATTATAATCAATAGCCTGATAACTAGGAATCGCCACACAGTTGGTTATCAATACAAATAGGTGACTAACTGATGATTCACATTGGGGAATAGAAACATTTATAAAGATGATCTTTTTAATCGTGTATAGTTTTGAGTTTGCGTGCACTGTTCACCGCACACACTCCTTTTTTGGGGGGGAAGCATGTGACACCATCATCATAGGCTACAGAGTTTCCATGTCCATGTGTACAGTTAATACTATTTCTATTTGTCAGTATGGTGGACGTTTGCTTGATACTGTACTATTCTATTCTATTTAAAAGATAAACTTTTGACTCCACTACATTTCTAGGAAGGGACTCTCTATTATCTGGTGAAGTAGCATGTCCACCTGCACACTTGGGGCAGAGCCCCATAATCAGCTCAAACCATGCTATGTTGTTTTGGGGGTGGTGCTTCTGGCGAGATTACGTGTCGTTCAAACAGACTTCTAGGAATCGCAGAACAGATCGCTGTAATGACGAGATTGCTACCCATGGTGTCACCAAAAAGACAATTTACAATGTCTGTCCGTCTTTGTCTAATCTAATGTACTCTCTTGTTTAATAGGGAATAATTTGACAGCTGATGAGCGCATCTACAACTACCGGCATTCGAGAGCAAGGCGGGTGATCGAGAATGCCTTTGGTATGCTTGCGGCAACGTGGAGAGTCTTTGGAAGTGCCATGGAGTGCTCTGTTGAAACGGCTGAAGATGTAACCAAGACTTGTGTTCCTCTACACAATTTCCTTTGTGACACTGACCCTGACCACTTTAAACGGGCAAAGTATGGAAGCTGAAGACATGCTGTCGGAGGCCTTGTTGCTGTCCCACGCCTCGATAAGAACGTTCGAAACGCATTTAAAAACTACCTCCAGACAAAAGTGGGTAAGGTTGCCGGGCAGAATGCTGTCCTCCAGCAAGGTAGACTTAACCCCACCTAACTGGAAAATGGGCTACAGTATATGGGTGGGGGGAGGGGGCGGGGTGCTTCACGTGAACGCATTAGAGCAAGGCACACAAGGCACACAAGGGTGATTTCAATATCATGACATGTACATTTTTGGACACAGCTGCTGAAACATATTGTAATTGTCTTAAAAGCAATTAAACCCTTTGCTGACCGGACTCCCAAGGGCTCTCTGCTATATTTTTTACTCTTGATGCTTGATCTGTTTCCCCTCTTCACTCAATGTATTTGCCAGAAATAGTGGTCGCTATTATGTGCAAGCTCGCAACACATTGCGTTGTGGTGCATTATGAGCTTGTAGATCTGCTATTTTTGTGGGCTCGTATCAGCGAGCAGCACACTCATATTCGCCTCACTATTTGTAGTATACCAACTTTTCCTCAAAACTTTGGCACCCTACAAGTCTTACTTTCACCTAGAGACTCCATTAAAACTTTAACAATTACAGCTTAGTGTGGACACGTGTGTTTTTTACTTAATTTATCTGAAAACACACACACAAGCACACGCACACACACACACACACACGCGCGCGCGCACACACACACACACACACACACACACACACACACACACACACACACACACACACACACACACACACACACACACACACACACACACACACACACACACACACACACACACACACACGTTTAACTCTACTACAATTATTTGACAACTAGCTTTGAGTTACTTTGCAGATATAGATTGTTAATAGAAAGTGATGAAAAATCAAGAACCATTTAGTAAGTGAGTGAAACATCAAGAAAGATCTCTTCCCCCACTGTAGCCTATTTCCATGTGTGTAGAAGACAAAAACCTTAGACAGAGAAGGTGTTTTTTTCTTTAGTTTTTTTAATGTTTGTTTCCTTCTAGCCCTGGTCCAGAGCGTTAGTGAGTTCAGAACTCACTAACGCTCTGGACCAGGGCTAGTTTCCTTCCTGCCTCAGATGGGGCCAGAGAAGTCCCACCTGGTCATCATACCTGATGAAAGGCAAGTGGTTCTCTAGCTCAGTGGTTCTCAACCTTTTCAGGTTGCAACCCCCCAAAATAATCATATTTGAACTGGGGACCCCCCACACTGAGTGACAAGAAGTTGAGCCATTACATTTAGTTTGACTCGGTTCCACAGATAAATATTGTGAAAATAGCTTGTAGATCAGCTATTTTCAAAATGTTTCCCTCTTTCTTATATTATTTGACAATTTGGCCAATGTTTGACCAGTTTTTATAGTATAGTTTGTTGATTACTTTTGATACAGTAATGGTCTTTTTTATTTCTTTTTTCACTTTACTGTCATCTGGGGACCCCCAAAAAATCATGTGGTCCCCTGGGGATCCCCACATAGCTCACCAGCAGTTTTCACTGTGCAATTTCTTCCCACTATGCTATGCTCCTACTGTAAATGGTGGAGCTGCTGTTATTGGCCTCAGGACTCAGTTCTCTGGTACACTTGTTATGATAACACAGGTTATAAGCTTTTGTTTTTACTTTTGACAAATTAAACAATATCTCTAAACTAATTTGGCAACACTGTATATTATAATATTGAATATATAAATAGATGTGTGCTGCCCTACATGCAAACTTAAAGCCATTTATACTGAAAAATATTTAAACTGAGATCTGTGTTTATTTTCCTTTCAGTGCCCTTAAAGGATTGATAATTTAGGTGCTCTTCAGTGCTCTTCAGTGCTAGCAGGGTAGCTTTATCAGGGTTCCTGTCTCTGGAGCCAGACTGTTGGCTCATACAATTTTCAAATGCTTCTGTAGCCCCTTATACCCCTTATGACTTTTGATTGATTGATTGATTGATTGAAAATGTTATTAGGCAAAAGAATGTAAAACAACACAGTTACATTTATAATACTTTTGTCTAAAAGGTCTGACCAAAAAAGTCCTTGCGGACTTGTTTCCGTTGGGGTCCTTGAATTAATTTCATAGACATACAGTATATAGTAGCAACCAAACAGTTCAAAAATCAACATAAAAATACAGAGAAAAAATACCACTATGTACAAAAAAGCATGAAAAATAAAAAATATATAAAAAAAAAAGGGAGGGGGGGGGGTCGTCTGTCTACAGGGAAACTGGTACTAGCTCCTCTTTTGGCCTCCAGAAAGATGAGTTTTTAGGGCTGTTTTGAATCAGCGAACTGCATTTTTTGAGGGATGGGGTTAGACTATTCCATACCTTGGTGGCTGTGCTGTAGAAGGAGAATTTGCCCATGTTTGTTTTATGGGTGGGTGATACCAGATTGTTGTTTACGCTCCCTCTAGTTTCGTGACTGTGGGTGTCACTAACTTTTTCGAGGTATTTATACAGATATGTGGGTATAGGGGGCATTTCGGGCAAATCTGCATTTACAATTTTGAAGACCAGTCCCATTTTTTGTTGTTTAACCCATGTCTTCCACCCTGAGCCAGCCTAGGCTGGCAAAGTGAGTGGGAGAGAGGTGGGTCATGGGCCCCAGTCCGAGAAGTAGTCGAATCAGTTTGTTTTGGGAGGTTTGAAGCTTACCGTATTTTCCGCACTATAAGGCGCATCTGAGTATAAGGCGCACCTTCAATAAATGTATTATTTTCATATATAGGGCGCACCGCATTATAAGGCGCATCCGCACTATAAGGCGCACTGACGGTGCGGTTTATAGTGCGGAAACCAAGGGAACCAATATTTTATTTTTTTTACTTAAATTTTTTATCCCGCGATTTTTGTAAGCCATTTTTTTCACCCGGTGCCAATTTCCTAAGTGATCCTGGGCGCTACACCAGCCCTACACCAGCACTACACCAGTCCCCCACAGTAGGGAGGCCAGGGCCGAGCTCATGCTTCCTTCAATGCATGAGAGCCAACTGACCTTCTTGTCACCTGACAGGGGGGAGTTTCCCTGGTAGGACGTAGCGCGTGGAAGGAACACGTTATTCCAACCAGTTCCCTTCCCTTCCATCAGGCGCCCCGGGGAGGCGGTATAGCGACCAGGATTACTACATGTTTTTGTGAGGGTATTAACTACCCTAGGAGACACGGGGAGAACATGCAAACTCCACACAGAGTAGGCCCTTTCGCCAACCCCACCTAGGGTATGGGCGCTGATGACGCGGAGGAGAAGACACGCCCCCAGCGCCCACAGCGTCCCCGGCGGGAATCGAACCCAGGACCTTCTAGCTGTGAGGCGACAGCGCTACCGACTGCGCCACCGTGCCCCGGCAAGGGAACCAATATTGATACATATATAAGGCGCATCGGATTATAAGGCGCATCCGCACTATAAGGCGCACTGATGGTGCACCTTATAGTGCGGAAAATACGGTAGTCTTAAGTGACACTTAGGTGTTGGAGTACCAAGAGGAGCAAGCATAGTCAAAAAGGGGCTGAATCAGGGCCCCTGAGAGGGTCCTGAGGGCCTGGGGGTTGACAAAAGAGGAAACTCTGCCCATAAATCTGGTTCTCTGGTTTACTCTTTTGACCACCTTTGTTGCCATGCTTTCACCTGTCAGGTATTTGTCAAGAATACATCCCAAATAGGTAATCTCTTCTTTGCTAGTGATGATTGTGTCATCGACTTTGACCTTGAAGTCATTTACCTTCATTTGTTTGGTGAATGTTTGGTCCCAAAGATAATGGATTCAGTTTTCCCAAGGTGTAGTGACAGTTTGTTATCGGTAAGCCAGGTACGGATTTTTGAGAGTTCAGAGCTGAGAGCTTCCTAAACTTACAACTTGTCCTCACAAGTGCCGAGTGCCGAGTCATCAGCGAACAGGAACAGTTTGCAGTTACAGGCAGCATTCATGTCGTTAATGTATAGAAGGAACAGTAGCGGCCCTAGAATGCTGCCTTGAGGAACCCCGCAGCTCACCAGGAGGGATGAGGACATGATGTCAACCACTTGTTCTCTACCCTCCAAGTAAGATCTCATCCAATTTAGTGATGTGCAATCAAAACCAATCGCCTTCAGCTTATCAAGTAGAATTGAGTGGTTTACAGTGTCAAACGCCTTTTGGAGGTCCAGCATGACCATGCCGCAGTATTTGCCCGAGTCTACCTCACGTTTGATGTAGTCGGTCAAATACAATAGGCATGTGTCAGTGGAGTGGGATGTTCTGAAGCCCGATTGGAATTCAAACAACAGTTTACGCTCGCTGAGGTAGCTGTTGATTTTGTTCTTGGATTAATCGCTCTATAACCCCCCCTCCCCCCCTGTCTGTGCTTTCTGTTTAATCCAATTATTTTGGTTTGCTGTGATACATTGGGGTTCCCCCTTCCCTGGGTTGGTTGGCCTGCCCATATTCCCCCTTCCCCCCAGCACTGGCCAAATAGCACAGTATGTTTTATTGTTAACTTATTATTATTATTGTCTCCGCCAGGCCAAAAGGCATGGCGAGAGTATGTTTTGCACCCTGTCCGTCCGTCCATGTGTTCGTCCGTCCGTCCGTCCGTCCGACCGTCCGTCCGTGTGTCATTCTGTCTGTCTGTGCTAATCTCCGGCACTGTTGTCTTGATCGCAGCGAAACTGTGCACACACACTCCCTGGATGCCAATTCAGAACCTCTGCCCCAAATCTTTCACATTGGCCTGTTATAGCGCCACCAGGAGGCCGCTTTTTGCAAAACAATATTTTGACAGTAGGCCTACTCCTACAGATTTTGTCCAAACATCACGCAAATCGCTACACAGTATCTCTATAGTCATTAAACGAAACAAGTCTTTCAGATTTGTCATATTCAATCCTGATTGGCTAAAAATGGCTTCCAAAGTTTGCAGGAGTGCTCTGTTTTGAACAAAATGCCTCAAATCATGAACACAGTATGCAATTTCCGTGAAATTTCGCATGCACATTCCCACTATGCCGAGGAAGAAATGCCACTTGAACATTTTAAATCAGCCTCACTATAACAGGCCGATTTGTGTTTTTACCTATAGCTTAGGGTTTAACTCCGGGATTCCCGGGATACGGGAATCCCGGGAATCCTGAAGTTATTTACCGTCCCGGGAACTGACTTCGGTTCCCGGGATCCTGTTGGTTGTTTTTTCTTGTTAGAAATTACTACTAATTAGTAGAATTACTACTATAATTAGCCAAGTTACTTGCCGCGTTGCCGACCAGGGCAGGGTCCCATCGTCCCGTTTTGAACCAATATGGGATGCACTGAATTTAACAGTAATGAACAAAATAAAACACAAGGAGAAGACCAGTAGTTTGTCGTAGGACCCAGGTTGGACCTCCTATGCCATATGTTCAGTTTGCCTTTCACATCTGCCTTTTGTAGTGCCACCAGGAGGCCGACTTATGTAAAACACATTTCTTTATATTACTCCTTCCCATTGTATCCAGATTTCACGCAAATCGGTACACAAGATCTCTAATAGTCATGTGATCGAGACGGATCTGTTAGATTTTTTCGATTCCATCCTGATTGGCTAAGATTCACATCTAAAGTTTGCAGTAGTGGCTTGTTTTGAACAAAATGCCGCAAATCATGAACGCAGCGTCCGATTGCGGTCAAACTTTGCACGCACATTCACATTATGTTGAGGAACAAATGCCAATTTTAATATTGGCCTGTTATAGCGCCACCAGCAGGTCTAGATTTACAGAGGACTATGTCTAAAAATGTTTAATGCAAATTTTCTCTATCACGCACACACGCACACACACACACACACACACACACACACACACACACACACACACACACACACACACACACACACACACAAACACACACACACACACACACACACACACACACACACACACACACACACACACACACACACACACACTTCCAATAACAGTCACAACACAACCGACATAATAGTGTATATTCACATCAGCCTTCAATTCCAGAGCCACAAACCAACAGTCACTGAACATGTTTCACTGCCACACCGGGCCCCAACATGACAGCAACAGAGCTACTGTACATCTTGAACCACATCAGCACACGACACAAACAGCATACAACAAAAACATCATACAACACAAACTGCAGCAGCAGCATCCAGCAAAGGAAAAGGAAAAAATAGGTATGTCACAATTATTACATGATCACCTGATCGCAAGTATTTGAGATAATCGCAATACTTTTTTGGATAATCGACATAATCATTTCCATGTTGAAAATGTTTCATGTTTTCAAAGATTTTCAAAAATAGTGGAAATAGCAGACTGCTATTTCCACTATTCATGTTTTTTCCCATGTTCTCCACTTCATGTTTTTTTTTTCAAGTATAAAGTTATTGAGTTATGCAAGTTATTTGTCATATCTGACCCGTGCACCTTTTGTTTACGAAGACAGACACATTATTATTAATAATGTTACAATGTTCAGTGTACAACGCAATAATTAATTAATTCGGCCTAGTTAATCGCAATTATTTGAGCAACAATTAATCGTCAAGTAAAATGTCATAATCGTGACAGCCCTAAAGAGGTTCCTACTTTGAGTCGTCTTCATCAGCCGTCTTCAGGGGAAACCCCCGAGAAGGACGAGGTCTTCGGCCGTTCGACCGTGCGGACCAAGTCTTCGGAGGAATCCCCCATGCAGACAAACCCACGGATAGAGAGAGACCTCCAGATCTCGATCTCTAGGGCAGGGCATCCTCGGACAAGCCTTCCAGCGGGCGTCTCCCGTCATCTCCATCCTCCGTACATCTGGTTGGCTTCACCAGTACTTTAAATCTCTCTGGTTAGCTTCACCATCACCAGTACTTTACATATCTCTGGTTAGCTTCACCAGTACTTTATTAGAGGTGGATGGTCTGGGAGGGTGTTACACTGTAGGTGAGAACCTCAGTCTTCTGGGCATTTATGATGCAGTCATCTGCATCGTCATATATATGTGCGTGGGGGTGTATGGGTGTGTGTGTGGGGTGTGTTTGTGTGTGTGTGTGTGTGTGTGTGTGTGTGTGTGTGTGTGTGTGTGTGTGTGTGTGTGTGTGTGTGTGTGTGTGTGTGTGTGTGTGTGTGTGTGTGTGTGTGTTTAAAAAAATGACTACATTAGAGAGTCATCTAGACCTCCTAGCTGTAGTAGTGAAGCCCAGTTCTTGCTCCCCTCCTCCACTGATGGCCTGTCTTCATAGTCCACGCTTATAATGAAGAGGAGGGGGGAGGGGGGTGTGTCCCCTGCAACACCTCTGCCAGCCTTGAGTATCAGAAATAAAGAAAGAAAGAAAGACAGATTGATTCAAGTAACCGAGAGCCACATACAGTTGGTGCCTAATGACTTTGTCGTTTTTCTTTTAGCATCTCATGCGTGTCACGCAGGGCATGTGTTATTTCCACTCTGTGCCACTAGGGGCAGCAGCGGTCTACTGCCTTATCCCACCCACAGCAGACAGCAAGAATATTTTAGATACTAGTTACTGTATCCTCTCCAAACTGTACATACTTTACTTTACACTTTTGTATTATGTTTTGACACTTGCTTTGGAAAATGTAAACGTATGTTTATTTGAATTGCAAAATTGTTTGTTTTGGGGTTTTTAGGCACTGCTTTTCCTAGAAAGACAGAGAAAGATCCTGTCTGTTGCTTACAGTACAAGATGTGACATTTATATTAAGCAAAATATTAAGCAAATAAAGTTAGATAGTATGATGCTGAGCTAAACATTAGTTTAATTTCAACGTCTTAATTGATGAAACGAGACGGGAAAATGGGCCGCTCTCTCTCTAAACGTATTTTTTCTCATGCCAATAGCTCATTTGAATTGACAAATTGTTTTGTTTGTTTATTTCTGTGGTGGTGGTTCAGTGGCACTATATCTGTATTTAATTCAATGGCTTTTATATTTTATTTGTGTGTGTTTAAGGGATATATTCTCTTCAAATCTGCTCTTATGGCGTAGTCCTCCTTAGTTCAGTGGGTACAGCACATGTCAATACTACAGTTTTTCTCCGTGTGGGAGCTCATGGGTACGATTCTGGGGTCATACATTCTGTGCTTTCTGTGTGTGCACTTATGCCGTGTGTCTCTTCCTTTGAGCGGGGGGGGGGGGGGGTTCTATAAAGGCAGGCTATTTGTTCAGTTGCAATTTCAGCGTGGCTATTAAATAGGCAAACATTTTAAAAAGGTGATCTACAAGCTCACAACGAGTCGCGATGCAACTCTATTGCATCGCGACAGACAGGTAGACTGTGTGTTACACACACACACGTCACACGACCGTACTCCAATAGGAAATTGAATTCGGGAGTCTGCGTGCTCTGTATGGTCGCCAGGGGGCGATGATATCCCATAGTAAGTACCTTACGAAGCTATGCTATAATAACCCTGCACCTGGGAGGTAGTTAGTTATTGCCTCACACTCCCTAGGAAGCAGGGAGGATGGGGCGGGCTTTATAGTCCTCCAATTGTCAGCCCCCCCGCCCCCCACTCTTACACACACACAGACAGACACAGTTTGTTACAAGCTCTGCAATGTTTGGAAGTAAAATATCAAAATAAACAACTGATAATGTAACGTTACTCCACATGGACGTTGTGTAGAGTTGTTTACCAGAGTGGTGAAAGCTGCTAAAACAAATGTGTGACAAGAAACAAGAAACAGTAGAGCATTATCTCCATCTGACCAAACTGAGGTGAGTTTCTGCAGGTGACTTAGCTTAGCTAATTAGCGGCTTAGCATTAAAGGATTTGATGGTCAAAAAGTGGGGAATGCAAAACCACAACTTTAATACTGGTGGTGTGGTGTACATGGCTTTACACTCTGCAACTTTCAACCAAGTCTCAAGTTTCACAGCATAAAGCCAGGCAGCTACTACTGTATACTTAGCACTGATAATCATAATGCTGCTAACACTGTTGTTTCCTCTCCTAGAACTCCTGCTGTAAAGTTGGAACACATGTGACTCACAGCCCAGTCAGCATCAGGGAACATCCCAGAGAAGGGAGTGATTCCTACCAGACATGGTGGCTTCCTATTCGACTGGGCAGGAAGAGCCTCTCCGGGCAGCGAGGTTCAACCTCCAGGAATCAGTGAGAAATTGAAGTACTTTTATAAAGTTAAAGCAAACTACAAGAAAACAAAGAAACACATTTAAGATACAGCTCTCGAGCATAGAGCTGCAGATTAAGGAAAAGTTTGATAAGCTTCACCAGTTCTTATATGTGGAAGAGGAGGCCAGGCTCTCTGCACTGAAGGAGGAAGAGAGGCAGAAGACTCGGATGATAATGGAGAAGATTGAGGATCTGAGCAGAGCGATGACGACCCTTTCCATCACCATCAGAGATGCTGAGCCAGACAACATCTCATTCCAGCAGAACTACAATGCCATAATGGAAAGAGTCCAGCACACACTTCCGGATCCACAGCCGGTCCCTGCCGGAGCACTGATATAGGAGGTCAAACACGTGGGCAACCTGACCTTCGGAGTGTGGAACAGGATGAAGGACATTGTCACCTACACCCCGGTGATCCTGGATCCCAACACTGCCAATCCAACGCTCCAGGTGTATGCAGGGGCGTAGCACCAAAATCTGGGCCCTGGGGACAAAGATTCACTGTGGGCCCCCCTAAGATTGTTTTTCTTTAAAGAAGACCCACATTATTTTTATTTCTTTATTTTTTTTCTGGGGCCCTAGTAACTCAGTCCCACTTACTTGTGACGCCCCTGCACACACACACACACACACACACACACACACACACACACACACACACACACACACACACACACACACACACACACACACTTATCACACACACTTTTCACAATGGGTATCAGAGATTTAGTCAGTTGTAACCCGAGTGACTTCAAACTAGGTGAAAACCAATCCATTTCCTCTTCCCCTTTCTTTAAAATACAATAGTCTTGTTATTTTATTTCTGTTTGACGTCATGGTACGGTAATGTATGCACACATAATGTACAGTGGAGCCACAGATCTGTCTCGTCGTAAACATCTTCCAGTCACCATAGTTAGCTGCGAGCCCTATTTTATAACACGTACAAGTTGTCAACTGGAGTCGGATCTCCGTTTAGCCCTGCGGACATAAAGGAGGTGGAAAATCAGAGCTGAAGCCGTGCGTCTGTGAGTCAAAACGCTTGAGCTTGAAAAATAAGCTGCCTGTGCCACAGGGTGGTGTACTGTGGGGACAAAAGCTGGATTTGTTTATGAAACATTATCAGGTTGGTAGTAGTGTATAGAGCAGTGGTTCTCAAAATGTGGGTCCCCACATGATTTTGGGGGGGGGTCCCCAGATGGCAGTTTTAAAGTGGCAATTTAAGGACTTTTAAGACCTTTTTAATACCTTAAAAAAAGAAGAATAAATTAAAATAAATACCATTATACTGCATCAAAGTAATCAACAAACTATATACATAAAAACTGGTCAAACAGATTGGCCAAATTGAAAATAGCTGATCTACAAGCTTGTATATCGTATATTTTGGAACTGAGTCAAAGTAAATGTAATGCCTCAACTCCTACAATTCCAAGTGCTTGTCAGGGTGGGAGGTCCCCAGTTCAAAATGATTATTTTGGGGGGGTCACAGCCTGAAAAGGTTGAGAACCAGTGGTGTAGACACATGTGTGTGTGTGTGTGTGTGTGTGTGTGTGTGTGTGTGTGTGCTTTAAAACTGTCCACAGAGGGTGCCTGTCTTATGTGTAATGGGAGTTTATTCCAAGCCGTCGGACCGTAGAAGCAGAATGCTGCTTCACCGTGTTTTTTATATGACATTTCAGGCGGTTTGGAACGTATTTAGGGAGGAGGTCATAGAGGTAGGAAGGTGCCAGACCATTGAGAGCTTTATAAACAAGTAAAATAATTTTTAAATCAATCCTAAAAACCGGGAGCCAATGTAGTGATGCTAAAACTGGAGTAATATGTCTTAGAGTGGTAACTTTTTTGCCACCTCTGTTTTTTTCTTCCTGAAATGTCTACACCAGGGGTCTTCAATGTTTTTCAGGCCAAGGACCCCTTAGCTGAGAGAGAGATGAAGCAGGAACCCCCACATTGTATAGATGAGAGATGAATCAGGGACCCCCGCTACATATTGTATAGATGAGAGAGAGAGATGAAGCAGGGACCCCCACTACATATTGTATAAAATTGTGTTGCAGATTAAATTTTTTCATAGATTTCATAGATTGCTTCATAGACTTGTTAAACAGCACTGTCACCAGTGTTGTGTCAATTCATGTTTTTGTTTGTTTATTTACACATTATCTTTTCTATTAATGTGTTAGATTCGTGTTAATGTGAATTTTCAGACATTTAAGCACTTAAACCTTCAATACTTGGTAAAAAGTCTGCTCCTTTTTTCCTCCTACACCAAATCTTTGAGGAAAATAGCAGATCTACAAGCTCACTCTGGTGAAATTGTAGATCTGCACCACTGTGCGTCATCCTACAGTCACCTAAGGTCTGACCTGAGTTCCGTTTTATTCACACATTTTAGGCAAGATGATCTGGTAATGTTATGTCACCACAAGCCACAAGGCAAAACTCACACCAGTACTAATCTCTCAAGAACAGCTTCTGCACTGCGTTGGAATCTGTCGGGGAGGTTCGTCATAACGAGTGCGCATTCAGATCAGGAAGTAGGCCGCGCTTTACCCAATCACATGTAGTGGGCGGGATTCAGATGTCCGTCGATCTTTCCCCCTCGAAACAAACTGAAACTAATTTAACAATAGCGTCCGCGGAGCAGACAAAACCACGGAAATATATTCACATTTTAACTTACTCTTTCATCATAGAAACAAGTGGGCTTATAACCAAAACGATCCATGTTCTCTGGGAGAAGTGGTGTTAGTGTTCCGTGTAGAAATATTGTTAGTGGGAATGAAAACATAGTCGCACCAACCGGAAGTGATGCGCTGAAGGCGCATCACAAACATCGGTTTCCTTGTGCTCTGGTGTTACGTTATCGTCCGCCCAGAGCCAACAGACATAGAACAAACAGCAGAGGGCGCTGTTTTTCATTTTCAGTTGGCGATGGGTTCCCAGATTGCACCAGTACTGAATCATCCCCATTCTATGTCAGAATAAATGGAGATCGTCTCCAAAGAGCCCTGGATCCATCTAATCCCTTCAACACAACACAGAGGTAAAGACCGGTTAAAATCAGGTAAGATGATCTGGTATATCAAGAAGTTGATATACCAAGGTTTCTGTCCGACGGCGACGATATATATATATATATATATATATACGACACCTCTATGAATGACACACCAGACCAGAACTGACTGTAAGGGATAACGATCGCATTATTAGATGTGAATTGTACTTTGGACACAATTATTATTTTATATTAGGATCTGAGAAGAGTTTTTAATTAGGAAAGAACAGGTGATCATTGCAGTTGACTTTTAAAGGTCTGATGCTGTTTTCAAGGTGAGAATGTCTCTTGAATGTATTATTTAATTTATTTCATGTTCATTTCCAGTGTTGGGAAAGCTACTACAACTGCTTCCCCATGGTCATTTGTTCTCATGTTTTTGTTATAGGCTTGTTTTTTCTTGACCACAATGTTAAATGTTTTAATTTAGATAGCATGTTATTTAGAAATATGTTTTGTTCATGGTTTACCTGGTATCCTATATTTTCAATGTACAGTTTATATTTGATAGTATTGTTTAGACAGATGCCTAGGTTCATTGTTTACCTGGTATCCTATAGTTTCAATGTACAGATTATAATGTTGATAGTATATTGTTTAGACCAGGGGTCTTCAATGCTTTTCAGGCCAAGGACCCCTTAGCTGAGAGAGAGATGAAGCAGGGACCCCCACTACATATTGTATAACATTATGTTGCAGATTAAACCTTTTCATAGATTTCATAGATTGCTTCATAGACTTGTTTGACAGCACTATCATCAGTGTTGGATTCATGTTAATGTGTATTTTCAGACAGTTAACCACTTAAACCCTCAATTCTTAGAAAACCTGTACTTGATCTGCTCTTTTCCCCCCTACACCAAACCTATTTGCAGCTGTAGGCTACATAGTTAAAGTAGTTCAACAATTGTTTTTAAGTGTTACATTGAGAATGTACAGAACATGTGGGGTATATTAAATGAAATATTATAGGCTACAAAAACAGTCTCATTCCAGTACAAAATATGCCTCTCAATTGAGTTTTATTTCCAAAAAGTTGACCCCATTTTTTTGTTGTATGTTAACGAACATCTGCGTTGCTCTGGGTTTTTAAAATGAAGACATCTGATGTCAATATTCACACTCAAACAGTCTAGTCTTCAAACTGTATTGACATGCTGACAGTATCTTATTTATATCTGCAATAATTATTCACATAGAAAGAATGACCGGTCTCCTCCTTGCACATTTCTCCTTTTTTCTAACAATCAACGTTGTGTGAACAATTGGGCCTACCGTATGCCTGTTTAGTATATCTGTTTAGATGCCAGGACAGAATCTCTTATTAAAGCAACACATGAGCACTCTCTCAAAGTTCTTATTGGTTAGGCGCTTCCTTTTGGCACTGAAAACATCCTTGTCAAGGCCGCTCATAATTGTACAACCAGTGTTATTTTACCATTACTGTGTTCTGGTACAAAGAACACAGTAATGTTATTACAGCACCTTTGTGTATGAAATGAATGCATATGTGTCAGTGTTCTCTCTCATAGAGTTTTAAACAGTGGTGGAAAAAGTACAAAAATGTTGTACTTAAGTAAAAGTATCATACTGCAATATAGAAACACTCCGTTACAAGTAAAAGTCCGGTACTCAAAATGTACTTGAGTAAAAGTACAAAAGTATAGGCAGCAAAAAATGCCAAGAGTAAAAGTACTATGCCGAATGTCCTATTTCACACAATAGGTCTAAAATTCAAATAATTATTTTGAAAATAGAAGATCTACAAGTGTGTAGATCGACAATAAATAGCCATAGTTTAAATAGGGCTGAAGTGGTTAATGTAAGTTTTGAAATAATAATACAAATCTACAAAGTACTAGTAACTAAAGTTTTCAAATAATTGTAGTGGAGTAAAAAGTACAATATTTGCATCTGAGATGTAGTGGAGTAGAAGTAAAAGTAGGCTCCTGAAAATTGGAGACACTCCAGTAAAGTAAGAATTCCTCAAAAGTGTACTTAAGTACAATACTTCAGTAAATGTACTTAGTTACTTTACACACCTAGTTAAAAATGTGTTCTCTCTCATAAGGTTAAACATGCATGTTCTCTATCATGGAGTTAAACGTGTGTTCTCTCTCATAGTTACACATGTATGTTCTCTCTTATAGAGTTAACCATGTGTTCTCTATCATAGAGTTAAACGTGTGTTCTCTCTCATAGTTACACATGTATGTTCTCTCTCATAGAGTTAAACGTGTGTGTTCTCTATCATAGAGTTAAACATGTGTGTTCTCTCTCATAGAGTTAACCATGACGTCATCGTTCCAGAGCACTCGACACTTCACCATCACCTTCCTGGTGCTTCTGTGTTTTTCTTCTGTGTCTTATCTATACTACAATCTAGACATCATCCTGACCTCCTTTAACATCTGCATGGTCTCCCGACAAGAACAAGAGAGCATTCTCAGTTTGGAAGGGAATACGTCCCTTCAGGTCCTGAACCCAAACGTGACCTCAGAGAAAGATGACATACTAATATTGATGTGGTTTTGGCCATTTGGCGACAAATTTGATCTGGGTTGCAGTGATTTTGATATGGAAGGATGTCATCTGACAGATAACAGGAGTGTTTACCACAAAGCACACGCTGTCTTGTTTCACCACAGAGACATCCATGGGGTGCTTGACAACATGCCTGAAGAACCACGCCCCTTGTTTCAGAAGTGGATTTGGTTTAACGGGGAGTCGCCTGCCAATTCCCTTCAAATCCCTAAACTCAACGACTTGTTCAATTTGACAAGCAGTTATCGGCTAGATTCTCACATCCCCGTGCCTTATGGGTACCTAACTCCAGTGACCCAGGAGGACAAGAGTTTCAAACTGCCACAGAAGGACAAACTGGTGTGCTGGGCCGTGAGTAACTGGAACCCACAGTATAAAAGAGTTCAGGTCTACGAGGAGATGAGAAAGCACGTCAAGATAGAAGTGTACGGGAGAGCTTTTAATCGCGGGTTGAATGACCAAGAACTTTTTACGGTAATATCTAGCTGCAAATTCTACCTGTCTTTTGAAAACTCTATTTACAAGGACTACATCACAGAGAAATTATTTAATCCTATGACCCATGGGACTAGGGTTGTAGTCGAGACCACCTAAAGCGAGTCCAAGTCAAGACCAAGTCCGAGGGGGGACGAGTCCGAGTCAATACCGAGTCCGAGAGGCCAGGGAGGGGGTCGAGTCCGAGTCAAGACCGAGACCGACGGGAGGCGAGACCGAGTCGAGGCCGAGACCGACCGGAGGCGAGACCGAGTCGAGACCGAAACCAGATATATATATTTTTTTTGATAGAAAATGTTCAAATCAGCCTCATGGTGGCGCTATGACAGGCCACAGGAAACTTTGCACACTCCCTAGAGGCCAAGGAAAACCCCTTGCCCTGCATTTTTCACATCTGCCTGTTAGAGCGCCACCAGGAGGCTGACTTTTGTAAAACAAATTTGTTGCTATTACTCCTTCAGATTCTGTCCAAAAATCACGCAAATCAGTACACAGTATCTCTATAGTCATGTGATCAAGACGGACGTGTCCAATATTTCATTTTGCATCTTAATTTGCTAATATTAGCTTCCAAAGTTTGCAGGATAGGTCAGTTTGGAACAAAATGCCTCAAATCATGAACGTAGCGTGCGATTTCCGTGAAATTGTCCACACACATTCCCACTAGAGAGGAAGAAATACCGCCCTTTTCACATTGGCCTGTTATAGTGCCACCAGGAAGCCACAATAACCTACCTGACCTGGCGGAGACCTGTGCTTCGAGGAGCCCTTTTTCTAGTTTTGTTTTGTTTTTATTTTGACATTTTAAAAATTCTTTGCATCTTTTAATGAATGGCAGAGCAATTAGCTATTTAGTTATTTTTACTGAATTAATTACATCTCAATGGTAAACCTAGACCAAACAACAATGACCAAATTGACCAATGAGCCATTATCATCATTACACATTAATGTTCCTTACAGACAGAACAATGAAAACTACTCTCCTTTAATGACAAGGAGCCATCATTACATAGCACATCGATATGTGCTACTTTAATGACTGAATTACATGTGAATGGTAAAGTTATTGACCAATCAATGACTAAGTCTCACACCCCAGCAATGAATCAGTGTTTCAAACACTGGTGAGACATTCAATTTAAACGCACTCATCATCATTCATTCAATATGCGTTTGCATCTTCAGTTTTAAAATATGTAAACGTCATAATAACAGGCTACAGTAGTTATATATATATTTAAAAAAAAGCAGATCTACAAGCTCACAATGCGTCCCATGACGCATTGTGACCAGGCCTGGAATTTCATCATTTTAGGCCAGAGGCAAGGCCACTTGGCCTTTTGTCATTTTTTAGGGCACAAAGGCCAAATGCCAGGGCATTTTTTTTAAAGTCCACGGACATAATTAATTTAATTTGAAGGTTAATGATGATTTTATTTTAATATAGTACAAGAATAGTATAACTATCTGTGTAATATAACCCATATTGGCAAATGACCAATATTTGTACTAAGTTATATTGGTCTCAATATTTGTCACATTCAGCCCTGGACTTCACTGACTGAAGTAGGGGTCATATGAATCACATTAGATTCACAGATTTTATGTATTTTCCTCACAAATTATTTTCATTCAAATTAAATGTGATTGAACTTGCACTAACAATGACTTTAGTTCATTTTGCACTATTTAAAATATAATATTTCTTAATTATTAATAATTGAAGCTTGTAGATTGGCTATTTTCACCAGTTTTTAAATAATAATAAAAGAAAGGAACATACAAGGTTTCCACCCAACAGCGACGGTTCTGTATCAGTACTTGAGTCAGTTTTAGCATATTTCATTCTAATTGGCTACGATGACTGCCTATGAATTTCATGGCCTGATTAGGTAAACCTGGCTTGGCCCTGTTGCGCACAGCAGAAGAACAGGTGAAGGCAATGAACTTAAACGAGGACTGTGCTGCGCAGCAAAAATGTCTCAAACTATGTCAAACTGTCACATAGCTGAAATAAACTTTCCATTTAGATCATTGTTGACAAACAAACAGAACATGGATGTTGTCTGCAAAAGGATTATTTATTTCTTGTCCATTTGTTTGTGAGGTGAGATCACAGCTTCTCTCTACTTTTGTGTGATATTGATAGCCTATAACTTTGAATTTGTTTGCAGTTCATTTCTATTGCTTACTGGATATTAAGACTCTAATAATTTTGGGATTTCGCTGTATTTTGTCAAATGTATTAATCTAATTCTATTTAATTTAATTTAAAATTATTTCATTGCATTGTAGTGACTTGGTCTTGGACTCGAGTGGACTCGGTGGGGGCAGAGTCCCGAGTCCCTTAGTCCGAGTCCGAGTCAAGACCGAGTGAAATTATGGGCGAGACCGAGACAAGACCGAGTAAATCAAAAAGCGGTTTCGAGACCGGTCTCGAGACCGAGACCGGTCTCGAGTACTACAACCCTACATGGGACTGTACCTGTAGTTCTGGGCCCTTCAAGAGGAAATTACGAGGATCATGTTCCTGGAGACTCTTTCATTCACGTAGATGACTTTGTCAGCCCAAAGGAGCTGGCAGAGAGACTGATTTACCTGGCCAACAACCTCACTGAATACATGAAATACTTTAAGTGGCGAGAGAGGTACAAGGTCCATCGTTGCTTTCTTGGCCATGATAATGTTTGTAAATCATGTCTTCATCTAAAGATGCAGAAACGCTATCAAGCTTTTCATTATCTCAATAAATGGTACTGGGGTTAAACATGTATTGTACATTGTTTAAAAACATGAAATCAGTGTAAATTTTTTCTCTTCGCTGCTGATTAAAAGGCACGTATCTTTGCCCTGTGTTTACATAATAAAACAATATATATGAAAGAATGACCCATCATTTCCCTCTATAGCAGCTGTTAATAGCCACTGGAGTAGTGTGGTGGTGTTTACCTGCAGAAACATATTGCCCTCGATCGCACTGTATTTGGAAGCCAATCTTAGCCAATCAGGATGTAATTTGAAAAATCTGAAAGACCCGTTTGGTTGAATGACTATAGAGATACTGTGTACCGATTTGAGGGATGTTTGGACAAAATCTGTCGAGTACTGTCAAAAATCGAAACATTTCCAAAATTGGCCTCCTGGTGACCTCCTAACAGGCCCACGGGAAACATTTGGGGCAGAGGTTCTGCTCTGGCATCCAGCGAGTGTGTGTGCACAGTTTTGCTGCGATCAAGCCAACGGTGCCGGAGTTTAGCTGTTCACAGACAGAAGGACGGACGGACGGACACACACACACACACAGATGGACAGACGGACAGACGGACGGACGGACGGACAGGGTGCAAAACAAAGTCTCGTTTTTATGTTATGTGTGGACCCCAGGAAGATTAATGTCATGTTTGTATGTTATGTGTGGACACCATGAAGATTAATGTCATGTTTTTATGTTACATAATATGTACCGATTTGCGTGTTTTGTAGGAGTAATATAAAAAATAATATTTTAAAAATGAACTGAAATTCCCCCTCTGGATCAATAAAGGTATCTATCTATCTATCTATCTATCTATCTATCTATCTATCTATCTATCTATCTATCTATCTATCTATCTATCTATCTATCTATATACACATATACATAATTATTTTTGTGATTTGTGGCAAAATGAGATGAGGGTGTAGTGGTTTTACTTTTTCTCACACTCACTGCGTCAAAATTCACCATCATGCATCACACATACAGCGTGGCATAATAACCAAAGGCTGCCTCATGGATAAACTAGGGGAATTTTGTTGCATGTCAAAACAAGTCAGATTTGGAAGCATGGGTATGAGAGGGGTTGAGCTGCAAGGTCGGTCGAAGGTGTCTCAACTGCTCAAGGAAGAGAGACCAAAGGCGGTGGGATATGGCCCTATAAAATGGTATTGTATTGATATTTTAGAAAATGTACAGGCACTGGAGCCACAGATCTGTCTCGTCCTAAACATCTTCCAGTCACCATAGTTAGCTGCGAGCCCTATTTTATAACACGTACAAGTTGACAACTGGAGTCGGATCTCCGTTTAGCCCTGCGGACATAAAGGAGGTGGAAAATGAGAACTAAAGCTGTGCGTCTGTGAGTCAAAACGCTTGAGCTTGAAAAATAAGCTGCCTGTGCCACAGGGTGGTGTACCGTGGGGACAAAAGGTTGAGAACCAGTGGTGTAGAGCAGTACTGGTTCTCAAACATCTTTAGCTCAGGGCACCCCTTGTAAATAACTTCATCCACGGCACCCCTGAATAATATTGTTAATTTGTAGAACCTTAGGTCATATTACAGTGCGTAAATATCCAAATCTTTCCCCATAAGATACAACTACAAGCGATAACTCCAGTTCCCAGCATGCTAAACCCAAAATTGCTAGGTGCTCTTGGACGGCCAATAGGGAAGGCTGTAATTGCTTAAGCATGTGTTCCTGTTGAGCAGCCTTGAAATGAATGGACAGGGATTTAACATTGTTCCTCTGCTACAAATGTTTCACATGGGGCTGTTATAGTGCCACCAGGACAGTGCTCCTACAGATTTTGTCCAAACATCACGCAAATGGGTACACAGTATCTCGATCTCTATCTAGTCAATAAACGAAACAGGTCTTTCAGATTTACAGGATTACATCCTGATTGGCTAAGATTGGATTCCAAAGTTTGCAGGAGTGCTCTGTTTTGAACAAAATGCCTCAAATCATGAACACAGCGTGAATTTTTGGTGAAATTTTGCATGTACTTTGCCAGTAGGCCGAGGAAGAAATAGCACTTAAAAGTTTTCACGCTATAACAGGCCGATTCGTGTTTTTACCTATAACTGCACCGATCTGTGCAAAAACGTGTATGCGCACTCCCTAGAGGCCAAGGACAAACCTTTGCCCTGCATATTTCACATCTGCCTTTTATCGGTACACATTATCTCTATAGTAAAGTGATCAAGACGGATCAGTCCGATTTTTCCTAGTCCATCCTGATTGGGGAATTCCAAACATTGCTGGCCCACAATAACCTACCTGACCTGGCGGAGACCTTACCAGTTCAATCTGTCCACAACTGCAGCTACAGTATGTTATCATTGACCATCAACCAAGGGTAAAGTTGTTTAAAGGTCATATTTTGTCATTTTATGCTTTAGTTCAGACAGATATAGAGAACTGAGAAACAGGAAAGGAGAGAGAGAGGGGACAACTTGCAGTAAAATTATGCTTCGGGTCAGATTCCAACCAGGGTCAGCTGTGAGGAAGACTGTGGTATGCATTGTTACTTGGTGAGCCATTATAGCCGTAAAACAAACTGAAACTAAAACTAGAAAAAATGGATCAGGACAAGAGCCAAATTCTATTCTATTTTTTGTGAATGTGGATTGTTTTTCCTTGATGCTGTGTGTGTGAAACATAGTCCAACCAGCTCCTGAGTAAGATACAATTCCCATTCTGGTAGCACACATAGGGGCCGGCGTCATTTGGCCACTGTTGCTTCATCTGCGGCCAAGAGAACCACTTCAGACTGTCCACAATGGGAAGTCTATACTTAGATAGATAGATCAGAATCAGAATCAATCTTTATTGTCACATCATATTACAAGTAACATGGGTGAAATTCTTAATTGCGCAGGCTCATCAATGCAGGCTCATCAATGCAGGCTCATCAATGAAGGCTCATCAATGCAGTTAAAAGATAGATAGAGAATTAGAGCATAGAAGAGATAAAGTGCATGAAACGTTGTTAATGTTCATAATAAATTAAGTGTCTTGAAATGTATGTAATGATCATCTGACCAGTGTGCTGTGTCATGATGAGGATGAATGTATCACTGACAACCCGGAGAGGTATGACTTTGATATCGTCCTGGGTTCTGAGGGCTTTAACTCAGGGACTCACAGCTGGGATGTTGAGATTGGAGGTAATATGATATGGTCACTGGGGTGTGGTGGAAGAGTCTGTAGACAGGAAGGGACCCGATGCGTACAGAAGGGGGAGACACTGGAGACTAGATGGTTTTTATGATAGCTACACAGCAGGCTCTGCAGGGTCAGAGTCAGAGACTGATCTTTCAGTGAACTAGTCAGCCAGGAAGATCAGAATTCAGCTTGACTGGAGCAAAGGAGAGCTGTCCTTCTCTGATCCTGTTTCTAACACGCACCTTCACACATTCACACACACGTTCACAGAGAAACTATTTCCATTTATTCATCACTATTACGATCGTGATAATGGTACTGTTGGTAATGGTAATTTTGATGAGCGCGCTTTGAAGGTGTTACCTGGCAATCTGTGTGTCACTCTGGAACACCACAGTTAGAGCCGAAGACAACACTAATGTCAATTACTATGTTTCAGATACACCACACATAACCAAACATATCCACGCAGTATTTATTTAAAATTCAGGGGGGGGGGGGGTCTAAATACTCTGTGTGAGTACTTAATAGTAATACATACTACAATAAGTGAATACTTTGTGGAATACTTTAATGTGTTACAAATACTGCAAGAGGTGAATACTTTGTGTATTAACTTTAATGTACTATTTTGGATGAGTGCTTAAATACAACAAGGGGATAGAATACTTTCATAGTGCTAATTTAGAAGATGGTACTGCTTATTAAAGTTCCTGAATGTTGAAGTGTGAGTATATTATCAATTAAATTGTCATTGTATTATCATTGTCTCTCTGTTGAGGCTGGGGAGAGGGGAGACTTTTTCTATCCAAGTAGTTTTTCTTTGTTTTCCCATGCCCCCCATGTAAAGCGTCTTTGGGTACTTAAAAAAGCGCTATTTAAATTTGAGATATTATTATTTATTTTGTATTTTTTTCTACAGTGTTTGTGGTTGAGGCATGGTGTCAAGAAAGACTGTTCATTTCTCTTTCAAACCTGCTAGGTGGTTTGTCAATCTGAGTTAATCCGTAGTGTGGTCTCGTGAATCACCTTCCAGACTGACCTGGTTTCGCTGGCTGAGGATTTGTGTTCCATTGAGTAACGTTGTTTGGTCTTGACATTTCAAACCTTTGTATTGGTCCTTGTTATACACTTTTTCTGACTGTAATGACCGGTGCTGGGTTGTAACATTGGAGAGTTGATTCCTAATTTGTAACATTACAAGAAATAAAGGCTATTTTCTTTGAACAATGAGTTGTGTTTTCCTTTTTCGCGTTGTGCAATATACCCTGGAATTATGTGAACATCAGTTGATAATCTACCAATGTTGGACAAGATACTGAAAATGTGTAGGCCTAATTAGTAACTGAATTACTTAACGTCACTGCATTATTAAAGTAAATACAGGATTTTGTGACACTTTTTCTTCAATATTGGACTCACATTGCATCTATCATGATTCATTGTAACTATTATCACTATGAAAAGTATGAAACAGACTCAACTGTTGATATAGTAAGCATGACTTTAGCAACATCAGCAAATCATTCTTTTTAAATCAAATCTTTCAAGATCTCTTGAAAATGCATTGCACCATGACCAGCCCTGGAATTTTGTCATTTTAGGGGCAAGGCCACTTGGCCTTTGGTGTTGTCCATTCTTTGAGGGCACAAAGGCCAAATGCCAGATCTACAAAATATGGGAATCCCCATATATAGAGAACCCTGATGTCATCAATATGATGTCATAGTGCTTATATCATCAACTGGCTTAGACTCCATATTTGGGCATGCCCAAAACAGAACCCCAATATGGGCATAAAAGAGACACAGACAGACAGACAGATAGACGGGTACAACGGGTACTCTGACACGGGTATAACGGATATTGGGTATTGAGTGGGGCATGCATTTCCAACTTGCGTAGGCCGGCACCTGTCTAGTGGTTAAATTGACCTCCAAATATGGAGGTCTTGGCACCATATTTGGGGCAAGACTGATCGGTGGTACAGTGGATCTGAGACAAATAAAAAAAAAACGTTTTTGATTTGATTTGATTTCCTCTGCCTGATGGTAAATCTTGCAAAACTTCTACACACACTTTTCCCTGGCAGAGATAAAAGGGAATGCATTTGGAAAGTAACAGTATGTTAGACGTTCCATTAGGCTACGTTTGATGCCAGGTAAGACGTGGCATTATTTAACACTGCCCGCTGTGCAGTTAATGTCTATGCATACAGGACCTGTAATCGCGAATACATTTTTTCTTTGTAACACTGCTGCTGTGCAATTCTGGTTTTGGAGGTTGAGGCTAACTTGCTTGTTGTGTTGTAGTGTTTTGGTTGTTGTTTTCATTTATTAGGCACCTGGATTTCGTAGCGAATAGTGCACCTCATGGAGGGGTATACGGTGCATCTATGATGAGCTTGCGCAAAAAAAAAAGTAATATTTTAGCTGCCAACCGACCCCCAGCCCCCTGCTGAAAAGCCACTGCTCGGCTCCCCATAGGTGCGACGCTAAAAAAAAAAGTTTCACCATTGCGTCGCATTCCATGGGTATCCTTGCTGTCCTGAAGTGCTTTCTTGCATACGTGCGCTTTGGGATATTTCCAGCGGCTTCCACATTTCTATTGGCCTTGGCATGCCTTGGTGAGGAATTGATATTTCAAACTCCCACTCCACAGCAAACACCCATTGCTGTTAATCCACAATACCCACAGGGTGGGCAGTCTTGAGCATTTAAGCCATATATACTTCAGCCTAGAGCAAATAGCAAGAATAGCGTGCTCCTTCTTGAGCTCTCCCTGTTATCACTTGCATGGCCTGTTGTCCATGGTTGGTGATGCTTAACTGAGTCTTGAGGCTTCAGGGATCGGCTGGAGAGGGTCTGCCTCAGTCTGCAGCTAACTGCTCAAAGATACTGTATCACATCAATGCTGAAAGCCGCAGCAACTGTAGATGGGTCTGAGTTTTTCCCTCCTTTAACTTCTGGTCATCTTTGTCGAGCGTTCTCTGTTCTTCAGGTGCTCTCTTGAGAATTCCCTCCACAAATACAGTAGTGGAGGGCTCCTTGGCATCTGTAAAGACTATAGTCGGTCGTTCCTCTGACACAACTTAATTGGCTGTAGTTGTGCTCTAAGCTCTTTTTTTTTTCTTTTTCACTTTTATAATTGTGCAACCATGGCTAACTTCAATAACACTGTAGCTCAAGCAGTTAGTAGTGTACTGAGATCTTTGTGTGTTGCGAGGACCCGGTTTGAATTAGACCTCCTGGTGTCATGTCCTCACGTGGTCCTGGTGTCATGTTCCCGCTCTCTCTCTCTCTGCACTCTCCTATCCTAATTAAACTAAGAACTAAATTGGAATGGGTTATAAAAAAAAAACTAGTCAGAAAGGCTATATATTTGAGGATATCAGGGAGCAAATCAGCACATAGCCATCTCTTATTGTTTGCTCATCTTACTTTTTTTAATATATTATTTATTATATTTCTTTTTTTATATCTATCATATCTCTTCCATGTTTTTGGTCCTTAAAAAAACGTGTTGCTATTCAAATAAAACCTATATTATATGAAAAAGCAGTAAAAAAATAAACCTAAAAACTAATTAATACTACTTGAAGAGCAACAGACATTGTGTTTCTTTTGGTTTATTTTAATTTTTCCTTTAAGTTCATCCCCATCTTCCTCTTCATCACTCCTTTCCCTACCAGGTTTATGTACAGTATACATCCAAACAAGTCAGGCTACCATTCCTAACCACTTGAACCCCAGTATGCCTATTCTGGGGGGAACAAAAACAGCAGAGTGGATTTGGTGCAGATGGAAAAAAGCGGTCCAAGTACAGTTCTTCAAGCAATCTTCTTACTTGTCCAGTGTCTTTGTGTTTTGGATGTTAAACAATGAGGGGTCAAACTGCTGTCCTCTAAATGGTGAATCTTCAGCATCCCAGCCCATTTGCAGCATCTTGTGCACCTCCATTTCCTGGCTTGTTAGTGGCTTGCCCTGTAGCTTCTGCTTGTTGTCAGATTTAGGTTTGTCCATAGTAGCAAGCTCCTCTTCATCAATGACTGGGGGGCGCTCACAATTAATCTTGCTGATATCAATCTCCGGTTCTCCTTTCAGCAGTGCTTTCCACCAGATCTCTCCGCACTTACTGAGTGATAGAACAACGCAGCGTCCAGGTTCGAGGTTCCACAGTGAGTCCTCAGCGTTAATCTTTTCCGTAAACTCTCCCTCCATCATTACCCTCTCTTCTGCGCCGTCCCTCACGCAGACACGTACACTGCCGGTCTGGATGCTAACCACCACCTGTCTGCCCTTGACGATCGTTTCAGGGACATTTACGCGTACTTCCATATCCGCAGAGTCTTGAGACCAGCAGTAGGTGTCCCTCACAGCCCCATTATAACTTTCTGGGTTAGACTGAAATTGCATCTGCTCATCCACTTCTGCTGAGCTGGTGCTGGCTGCAGTTGCCCGGTCTCCCTGTTGTGATGGCTGGGCAGGACCGCTGCTCGACACCGTGGAGGACTCCATGGCCGCCTGGGCATCCGTAGCATTCTGTTCCAATGTCTCCTTCTGCTGCTGTGCACACTCAAGCTCTTGAGCTGCTGGAGGAGGAACAGCTTTGCTTTCCTTTTTTTTCATCCGTTGTTTATTTCTGTCCTTCTCTGCAATCTGTTCAAATTTCTTGAATTTCTTGAGGGCCATCTTCTCTGCCGCACCATTGGGACTTGAAGTCCGGTAGAAGTCTGTCTTGCGATACAGAAACCCAAAATAGATCTGTAGAAAATCCTGTACATTTCCAACATTCTGCAAGATGCCGAACAAAGCGTTGTCGTACATCTCTGTCTTTTCCAGGGGCGGCGCCATTGCAAGTTAGCACTGTAAACGATATTTCAAAAATAAATTATTGTTTATGACTAATAGGATTTGCTAAGTAATAATACCTTTGCTGAATAGAGCTCCGAACTGTTTTCAAATCAGTAGTTTGAACAGAGTGACAACAACCTAACCACTTCACAGTTTAAGTACCAGTCAGGCTGCCTACAAGGCGTGACATAGCCTCTCAGCCAAAGCCATATATGGTTATAACGGTAACCAGTGTACCGTCTGTTTGTCTGTGTCACTTGTATGCCCATCATATGGAGATCTATGTATGTGTCGATCCCTGTCCCTTGTATCCTACTTATAATGTGCAAAACCTCTGTCTCTGCAGTTCGCGTATCAGATACGCGAAATGCAGACGTATCTCGCTTTTCGAGATACGTCGTATCTCGGAACGCGTCGTCGACCACCAGAGGGATTGCTGTGTCCGGCCTTGAGTCGGTTGGATTGCCAGTTGTCCAGAAACGCAGATCCCACTGATAGGCCCATAGGCATACTGTACATTATAGAGATCGAGTTGTCCAGAAACTCCAATCCAACCACTATACCTATATATGGCACAACCGACTTCAAACTAGGTGCGCGCATCACAGAGAACCCGCGGGAGTGATGCGCCTAATGGGAGGTCGGTCGGATCAGCAAATCTCCAAAAATATCTATAAAACCCAAATCCCCATGTATAGAGTACCTGACCATGAATATGACGTCATAGTACTGACGTCATAGGCTGACCTTGACTCCATATTTGGGAATGCCTCACACGGAACTCCATACAAGGGCATAAAAGGGACACCGGGTGGGGCCTGCATTTCCAACTTCCATCGTTTCTGACTTGCATCGTTCCCGAGCAGGCCGGGCACCACACACAAGTTTGAGGTCAATCGGTCCGGCAAATCTCGAGATGGGTGAAGGACAGGTACACTCACACGTAAACACGCACATACGCAGATACTTCGTGCTACTGTAGGGAGGATAATGAACATTTTGGTATCAAAGTTTTGAACCAGCAGTTGAAGGTGTTAAATTAGTAAAGAATGAGCAACTGCATGGCATATTTACATGCCGAAAATGTACACATCCTTTACAAACAAGCTGCCACAGATGAGTGTCTACTATAGGCTCTCTTCCCTGTCTGTGAGCTCCTGAAGCCAGCCACAGCTGTGGCTTTAATACCAGACACTCTGTTCTTCTGCTGATTTACAGTATGTCCGTGTCACTGCTGCTTGCCTGGTTTCTCCTCTCTTCCGCACACACAAGATGTGACTGTCACTGTAGTTCTGCACTAAGTTTGCATTTCCCCCAATTTTGTAATGTTTCAATAACCTACAGTATGGAGGTTATGAAACAAGAATAAAAAAATTAAAACAACTGCCTATGTAATATCGGACCAAAGGTACAGAGAAAGCAAATACCCAGTCAAAAAAAGGAGCAGATTTAGCTCCAAAAATAGCAGCAAGCAACAGTAAATGTAAGAAATGTTATTGTTCCCTATCACAGGCAACAACTGTAGGCTATATCAGTTAACATAAAAAGGTTTAAAAGCTGGGAGATTGTCCTCAGTCACTATTGAGAAAAGCGTATAGGTTGACTTGAGTCTAAAAAGCCAATTAGAATCAACGTTTTTTTTTATTTATTTTTTATAAATGATGTTTTATTCTAATCAATGTTAAGTACATGTATGTGGACAGCCATTCTCCGATGAAACACATTCGCGCACGGATGGCGGAGGAAACCATGCAAGGCACCAACCTGCTCATCAGGAGAGCAGTTAGGGGTTCGATGTCTTGCTCAATGTTTATAGGTCCCCCACAGACTCTAGGATCACCCCTGGTTGATGTCCTCTAATACATGGATTATTTATTATGACATTACCTGTGATATACAATTTAAAGTTTAGCCAGATGGTGGTGCTAGAGTGAAGGCAGTGAAACCACCAAAATCAATAAGGTATAGCTTATATATTAAATACTATAGATTAGATAATACATGATAATCGTGTCCAGGTGTAATCAGTTTCACGGGGACACATCAGCCATAGTGAGCTGTAGCATTAATTAATCTTTGACTATAATAGCCTATGTAAAATTCACAAATCATTAGGCTTCCAATTCAAATCACCGTACTCACCTGTTTCCTAGGCTGTGTGTTTTCCACTTCCTGTCGCTGTCGATTTCATTGGATATCATTGGTCATCTGACCAGTTTCATTGGATTTCATTGGATCAAATCAACAGGAAGTGGAAAACACACAGCCTAGGAAACAGGTGAATAGTATTGCATGGCATCTTTCTGACTAGGCATTACAGTGACTGGTCCTTGCATGACTTTGCGATGGCATGGGAAACCAGCCCTTTCCACTACTGCAGTACATACACTTGCCTTAAATTTACACTGTGGGGCAGCAGTGTTTCAAAAACTGTTTGGTCTATGAATGCAAATAGAAATAGATTTATTTTTGGTCGAGACTGTTTTCTATCATTTCAAATTTTCCTTTTATATAGGCCTACTGGAGAAAATAAATTGAAATTAAATACACTACTACTACTAATAATTATTATTATTATTAATTATATTGTTATTTAAAGATAAAGAAAAGAAAAGTGAGAAAAACAAGGAAACGGGCCCATTGTCCATGTTTTAGTTTTAAACCTAAAATGAAAATAGAGAAAACGGGCCCATTGTCCATGTTTTAGTTTTAAACCAACCTAAAATGAAAATAGAGAAAACGGGCCCATTGTCCATGTTTTAATTTTAAACCAACCTAGGATGAAAATAGAGAAAACGGGCCCATTGTCCATGTTTTAGTTTTAAACCAACCTAAGATGAAAATAGAGAAAACGGGCCCATTGTCCATGTTTTAGTTTTAAACCTAAAATGAAAATAGAGAAAACGGACGGTCTGCTAACAACATCTATATTGTAATTGTAATAATGCTGTGACACAATTCCATGAACCCTAGTTTACAGACATCCTCAAGGTTCATAATAGAGTTATTCAACTAGATTGAAAGAAGTTAAAGGAGAATACCGGACAAATTAAGTGTTGCCTTTGATGTCTCGTTACTTACAGACCGACGTGAAAAGTGGCGTTCTTTTTTTCCATAGATTCCCGTGTCGTCATTTTTTAAACCCCCTCCGTTGTCAGGATGCTTGTTTCTTTCCAGAACCTGGCAACTCGTGTTGCCAGATTCTGGAAACAAGCAACCAGTGTTAACTCGTTCGCCATTAACGGTGGCCTCGCAGGACATTTCAACGCACGTTTGACTATCATGAGACTCCACAATGACTAGCAGAAGAGAGAAAAACAACTTTGCCTCGGTTATAATAGACGAATCTCCCTGACCCACGCGCTCCCATTCTGACGGAGGGGGTTTAAAAAATGGCGACACGGGAATCTATGGAAAAAAAGAACGCCACTTTTCACGTCGGTCGGTAAGTAACGAGACATCAAAGGCAACACTTAATTTGTCCGGTATTCTCCTTTAATGTATGTAAGACAGTTCCATACAAAAGTATAAATTATGCACATTTCTGATTCATTTTTATTAACAATAAATTATTCCTTACAAAATGAAATGACACAATTATTCAGAAATTATTAGCTTGTCACTTTGAACATCGAAGGCTTAAAATGTACACATTTACACATATTCATACACACAGCTTTCACTGGCATGCTTTTTCATTGTGCTGTCCAATTCCAGTTTGCTGGTACATTTTGTGCACATGCAACAGGTGTGTGGCATGTTTGTGTGTTCAACTGGTTGCACGGGATTTGTCCCAGCTGTGTGTGTGTGTGTGCGTGTGCGTGTGCGTGTGCGTGTGTGTGTGTGTGTGCGTGTGTGTGTGTGTGTGTGTGCGCGCGTGCGTGCGTGCGTGCTTGTGTGCGTGTGTATCAAAGTTAGCGTGGGATCCGGCCCCAAAAGCCATGTTCATCATTCCCATTTCAGTTACACAACCTTGACCGTTGCATTACTTGTTACTAAATAAAGATTTGTGATACATTCACCGTCTAATTTCCATTCAATACCAGTATTTTTTTTACCTCTGAGTATGGCTTTACACAAGGAGATTGCTCAAAGGGATTTGATTCTCAAGTAAAGCGCGTCAGTTTTTTTCAGATACAATACACCCATGCAATTGAGGCGTGGTTACAGTACATTCACATGCTAACCTTCATGGTTCTCTTCGGTTCCGTCATGCGTAGCTCCTTGCCTAATTGAGCTTCGTTCTACTTTTCATGACACAGACCACACTGGCCCACATACAGTAAGATGATTTCAATGGAAGTTCATTTAACATTGAGCATGCAGGTTTTGAGTAGCCAAGAATTCTTCAAGTTCTTTTTCCGTTGACTGTAATTCCAAGATGCCCGAGATTCCAGTCTCTGGCACTCGAAGAAAAGCGAACAGAGCGGCGTCACTGCACAGTGAGAGCTTGGTTCGTTGTAATCCCGGGCTGGAGTCGTGCAATCATTCATTTTTGCCCTTAACGAATACGGCCCTTATTTATCACGTCGTTCTCCTTCAGTGTTTCACTCCACAACCTCCACTTGATCTGCAAAAGTGCCAGAGTAACTGGAGGTCTTTGGGTTGCGGCTGGCCCCCCTGTAGCCCATCCTGGCCCCAGTCGGAGCACCCCCGCCCTGGGCCAGGTGGATCCTCTGAACCTCCCTCAGGTTTTGAGCCCGGACTTCCTTGTTCTGTATCATCTCTACTACTCGGTTGGGGAACCAGCCCCTCTCCCCATCGTGGAGCCTCTCACCCATCATCCAGCCTGGAGGGAGATAAGAAGAGAAGGAATCTCTTTAGCAACATGGAGAGAGAGAAGTGGGCATCATAGGACACCATACCAACCATGCATAATATTTGAATAATGAACAGTGAATCCAAATCATATCATAGATGGTTTGATTTTTAAAACATCATTGCAGTCATTTTTGTCAAAGTAAATGTTCTGTCGAGTTTCAGTTTGTAGACAGTATTTAGTAATACTTTTTTTTAATCAAATCGTATGGTATGACTTTTCTTTAATGACATATAGTATGATGTTTTTTAATGACATGTCATTCATTTATAAATATTGATATATATAAATATATATTTTTTCAGTATAGCATTTTTACAACAGTTATATACTTTTTACAACAGTACATCATTATTTTCTTTGACATACAGTGGTTTAGTATGACTGTATGCCAGTTGGGAATGAGGTCTGTCTGCCTGTGTCTCTTTTATGCATATGTGTGTCTCTCTCTATGTCAACAAAGTGGGGTATAAGTGTTTTTTAGAGAATAGAGAATACAGTGTGTACCCACCGTCATCTGTTTTCTCAAGGATATTCAGAATGTCAGCCATTTCAATTGAAAGTTCATCTGGTTCCTGAGATGAGTATGACTGAATGCACTGTACCTGGGGAGAGTCTGATAAATACCACACAATTAGCATTCAGAAGAGCAAGGCACTTCTATCTGCAGATACATGCAATGGATGACTGTGCCCATTATATAAGCATTAAATATACGGTAGTACTTTTTACTCCACTACAATTTACGTGCTTAGTTAATAGTTACTTTGCAGATTATTACAAACCCCAATTTTTTTTCATCAGCTGTTTGAAAATAGGGAAAAAGGTTGACAGATTTTGACAAATTACAATTTACTTTAGTACAGTAAATATATTTAGATACTTTTGTACTTTTTCTTAAGTAAAAGTTTGAAACAGACCTGTTACTTGTAACAGAGTATTTTTTATATTGTGGCATTGCTACTTTTACTGAACCACTTAAACTCCAGCATCAGATCGACAAGCTCGGAAATCAGATCGACAAGCGTCGCGCTGCGACACGTTGTGAGCTTGTCGATCGGCTATTTTCAACGAGAATGGAGCCCTGAGGGACGGTGCTCAACCATGATGGTTTACGTGGTTAAGTAAAAAATCGGGAGTACTTCTTCCACCACTGATTGTCGAGTGGACTGTCCACTGTGATGTGTGGTGACCTGTGTGTCTCACCTGGTTGATGGGCGCTGGTCGACATAAAACGTGTGCGCCGGTTGGGAGTGAGGGCACAAATCCACCGCAGCTTTTCACTCCTGTCAACACCAGACATTTGGGATTGATCAATACTAGCCAGTTATTTGGTTGTTTCTATAGGGTTGCCAAACGTCCCTTGAAATACGGAATCGTGCCCTTTAATTGGAAACTAATAGACGTGTCCACACTTTGTTCCTTAGTTTTTTGGGAATCAATCAATGAACAAACAGAATTTACGATGGTGGAAGAAAATGTATTTAAAAAAAACGTTTGGAGCATGATCCAGTGCACAGATTCTATTTATCAACCAACGACGCACATCTTACAAGTTCAAACAGCTTATACAGTGCATATACTAAAATACAGGTTGTAACTGATCTACAAGCGCTCGTTGTGAGCTTGTAGATGCTCCCCCAGAATATGGATGCAGCGGTTCAAGTGCTTAATATGATATACAAACACTAAACATAATACGTATACAGTAAGATTTCATCTTTTTCTGGGCGTCCCTTATTTTTCTTGGAAATAAGCAGTGGTGTTAAGTAACTAAGTACATTTACTTAAGTACTTGAACACAGGCCCTTTACTTGTAACAGAGTATTTTTTTATATTGTGGCATTGCTACTTTTACTTAAGTAAAATATCTGAGTACTTCTTCCACCACTGGAGAGGGATGCCAACTACCTGAATTTCAGGTAGTTGGCATCCCTAGTTGTTGGCCAGACTGAGGTTTGCCGTGTTGATCCAGATACTCACATGCTGATGGCCTTCAGCATGTAGCTGACTTGACGTTCTTCCTGGTTCTCCAGGAGCTTCAGATTGAAGACGTTTGCCAGCTGCTGGCCCTGGTCCTCCATGTCCTCAGTCCTCAACATGGCACGTGTAGACCAGTCAAGAACCTGGAACTTCTCCCCGCTATTAAAGGTAGGGCGACAGATAAGGGACAGCATCTGATATTTAAATACTACTCCATGTGTAAACAAAAAATATCACTTTCCTTTTGCATAATGGGAATGACTTAAAGGCAGGGTATAGTTTTTGGTTACAACAAAGTTTTTTTTGTTAAAAAGGTTTAAGCACTATAGTCTGATAGTACTCATTGCTAGTGTTTGTTCAATTAGTCTCCCCATCTCTCCACCTCTTATAAACAGAAAATACATTTTAAGGTGGGTTGCCATTTGCCAATCATCAGCCAATCAGGAATGAGTGCCCATTTATCAGCTTAAATGTCATTGTATTATTTATTTCCTGTGCAAGACATCTCTCCTGATTGGATCAAATAAGTATCCCGACCTGAAAATGCATTTTCTGCTTACTATAGAACTGGAGAGACGGGGAGACTCCTGTTACTGAACACACATTCTATATCAATGAGTACTATCAGATTATGGAGCTATTTTAAAAGATGACTTACTCTACCTTTAAAATGAGAGGTTCAGAACATGTGACCATACAGGTAGCAGAGTGGAATTGCACAGTGATGACATCACGAGTGGAGGAAGCTTCTAAATGTACACTGTATTGCCAGTATTTGGATTACAATATTGGCCCATAAATAAACATTGTAAATGTCTAGCACTCAAAGCCAGATATGCTCTGGAAGCCTCTCTACTGTGAAAGGTTACATTAAATGTATATTGATTGATTGATATAAGTATCCTTATATTTTTTTATACAGAGTTTACGAGGGCAGACTTCCTCCACTCCGGACATCACAGAACTGCTCAACTGAATGTTGGGGCGGGGCAGATTTAGCTGTTCAAACACCTTTTTAAAACATTTTCAAAACATATTTACTGCTTATAACCCTAACCAAATTTATAACAGTTTCCCTCATTATTTGAATATCTAACATTTAGAATTATAAAAGAAAAAGAAAAACAGGCCAGATTCACGTCTCCTCTTTGAATTGGTGACACATTTGGTGAACATGCCAACCTGGAGATGCGCTTAGTGATGAGTAGCAAGTTGTTGAACAGGAACAGGTAGACTGGTTGGTAGAGCTTGCGGCTACGCATGGTTCGAGTGCTCTTGGGTCCATTCATCTGCTGCACCTCACCCTTCTTCAGCAGCCAGCGGGAGTGAGAGATGATAGCCACGGACTGCAATGGTTAACAGACGACACAAGTTCAGTGTTAAAATAAAAGGTTTGCTTTAGGATCATTTAATGTTCACAGATACATTCACAGATTCATGTACTATATTATTAAGTGCATACCGTATATACAGTATACAATCACAGATATCCATAGATATTTGGGCAATTGTGTTACAACAAGGCCTGTGCAAAGTTGTGGTTAGTTTTTCTACTTTACACTTGTAACAGTCTTTTTTGAGCGGGTGAATATACTGAAACCATATACTGCACATCGAGCCCACTGTTTAAAGGTTACATCTAGAACTACTTATTCAGATAAGATGACTTTGATCCACCCAGTATCTCCCTCAGAGACCTCAGAGGCCGAGGAACGTCCTGGGTGGATAAAAAACGTGTTATCTGCATTAGAAGTTATACTTTAAGTAGTTATAGTTGCAAGCGAGATCCACTTTGTTCCTATGCGATTGTGACCGTATGAAATGGGATGTGACTTTGAATACCTTGGACTTAAATTCGAGTGTTTTGTCAATTGTGATGAGCTCCTCTGTGCGACTCATCTTCCTCACCCCCTCGTTACACTCATACACAATCTGTTGTGGACAGAAATGCACACCATTAGGAAAGATGAATCATACATATTTATTCAAAAGAAAAAAGAAAAGAGGAAAACAACCGGATTATTGCACGGGTGAAATAAGTTCCCCTTCTACCTCTCCCTTACTCCCCTCTCCCTCTTTCCCTCTTTTCCTCAATGTTGTCGGGGATATCCATATATGAGCATGTGACGTCATTCACAGCAGAAACCGTTGCCTAACAATGGCGATGTGGGATGTCAGGCATCTCCGTATTTCGGCATAATCCGCCTACCTACCCACTTATCATGTCCATATTTTGCCATAATCTGGCCAATTTGAGCTTGGCAATTTGTACTGACGTCAACCTTTGCCTAGCATTCTGCGCCCACAGACTCTGCAGCAACCCCTTATGTACTAGCCCGGGGTATATGGAAAAACCTTTTATGCTACTGTATGTACTATTTAGTTACTATTTCCTGCATGTTTTCATACAGTAGATCTATGCACCAATTAAAACATCATGCCTGGGGTGAATGTGACATGCTTGAATGAGCTTATTACCGGGATCCTCATTCCACAGAGTGCACAAATAGGCGTGACACACTACCACAGTATGAACACTTCCTCCATTTTGAACCCGACCATGGCCCTTCCCCTTGATGGCTATTTACCTTCTCCAATAGCTGATGTGCTTTGATTGCGTTGAGCTCCCTCTCAGAGTTCACCTCTGCCCTTTTCAGGATGTTCTGTACAAAGACAACGCAATTTCTTAAACAACCACTTTTAACCTGGAGTCCCTACTTTGAGCATTATAGGTGAACATTTTCCAAATAGAAATCTACTTAAAGGGAGGGTAAATTATTGTATTTTATTTTTTAATAAGTGTTAAATATCTCGAAGCACGAAGAGGCAGTTCTTTCTGTGAGTTAATATCACGTTCACAGGTTCACGTGTGCCACACATGTTAACATGATATGAACTGCCTCTTTGTGGACTTCTGATGGGATGAAATATCCCAACCTGAACATGCATTTTCTGTTTACTAAGGGCTGTACAGACAGGGACACAGACCCCTGTTACTGAACAAACACTCCGTAGTGACAGAATATAGAGCTATTTAACGTATTTAAGAAAAAGAAAACATATCACTTTAACCCCCTTTTAGTAGTTACTTTCCACCACTGATAAGATTATTGTACTGTTCTGGGTGTTCCTGCCATTCCTTAGCCACTTGGCTTGGCTACTGCCTCCTGTCATATTTGTCAAATTATCCATGCATCATATTAAGATGCCTCAGTACTCACCTGTACGAGTAGCTTGAGCCTGGTGATCCTCTGGAAGGGGAGGATGAGGAAGGAGGTGAAGGACAGACCCCGGACTCGAGGCTGGTTCTCCAGCGCAGCCATGGCCTCACGAAATGCCTGGTTTCCCTGTCTGGACAAAATACAGGAATGAATCAGTGGAGATGCTCGGTTTAACAGGACCTGTGACAGCAGACACAATATTTCTCAGGTATTTCTACTCTTTTATGAAGGTTAGGGTAGATATGAGGGAGTACTGTATGTGTATGTACGTTCCAAAACCGATCCCAAGATGGCTGGTGCTGTAACAATGTTTGGCACATTAAGACAATGGGAATCCCAAAGCAACCAGAAAAGATACAATATTGTATTATTTTGTTTCCTGCTATTATCATCCTTTCATTTTATTGTAATCTTTATGACTTGCTGTTCTTGCTTTCTCTGTACCTGCTGCTGCTGCTGTGCTGTGTTGACCAATCTCCCCAATATATCTATCTTACTGTATATTCACAACACCGATGCCCTACTAGTCTGTTCAAATAACCACATTATTGTAGTAAAAAAAACACACAAATCCCTACAACCACTGCTTTGCAATGTATTTGTCTAACCACAAGGGGGACACCTCCTCCAAGCCTGCAAGAGCCACCATGTAATATAGTCCAGGGGCCAAGCCATATTTTGGTTAGGTAAGGTGACCGTAAAGTTTTTGTATTTTTGTCTTCCTACATGTCTCTAGTTTATATTTTGGTATGATAGCCCTTCCAATCTTGTAGCTTAATGGCAGTTATCACTACCTACCGGCTAATGTATCCGGTAGGAGACACAAAGTAGAATCTTTGTGTCTCCTACCGGAGTATCAAAATTATTGCGACAAAAACCAAAATATATCCATGTATTCAAGGCTTCATGAGGTGTGCAATTGATAGAAAATAAATGATTTTTTGGGTGAACTCCTCCTTTAAGTTTCCCAGGGGGACTCTCTACCCATTCAGCTATGACCACCCTAGACCGAAGGAGGGTCAACTTTTACAAGCTTATGGAAAGCAGTCTTTTTGCAAACACCAAAAATCTGAGAAGTTATCAATTGCACACCCCATGAAGCCTTGAATACATATTTTGGTTTTTGTCGCAATAATTTGATGCCCGGGTGTATTTCCGGTAGGAGACACAAAGATTCTACTTTGTGTCTCCTACCGGATACATTAGCCGGTAGGTAGTGATAACTGCCATTAAGCTACAAGATTGGAAGGGCTATCATACCAAAATATAAACTAGAGACATGTAGGAAGACAAAAATACAAAAACTTTACGGTCACCTTAGGTGGTACCAATTTGTGAAAATATCAATGTTGGCCCCTGGACTAATAGTTTATCATGAGAGTACTCCCTCCGAGTTTCAAAATGGGTCTGTGTAATGTTGCTTGGGAGAGAGAGGTGGTGGGGGGGGGGTATTCAATCGCCTTTGCTTTGTGACGTGCAGTCTGTAAATAATCTGCACTGGTATGAGCAGCACTGAAAACCTCTTAAGAATCCCCCAGCCTTGGGGGAGAAAAACACGCACAACAATACGCCAGCAGCCAGCGAAAGCAGCTGCTTCCGAGACAAACACAACTATAACTACTGTAGTCACTATAGGTGTGTGAGCGTGTGCCTCATTGATATATCATGCTGAGCTGACATGACTATGTGACAGTGGTGGGAAAGGTAGCCTACTCACATTCTTCACTTAAGTAAAAGTATCAACACTGCAATGTAGAGATAGCCTACTGTTGCAAGTAAAAGTCCGGAATTCAAAATTTACTTGAGTAAATGTACAAAAGTATTGCTTTCAAAATGTACTTAAAGTACAAAAGTAAAAGTACTCATTATGCAGAATGTCCATTTCACAAGTAAAAAAAAAAAAAAGGCAGATCCACAAGCTCACATCGTGCTCACATCGTGCTCGCATCGCGACGCATTGTGAGCTTGTAGATCGACTATTTTCAAATGGCAGTGGAGTAAAAAGTATTTGCCTCTGATGTAGTGAAGTAGAAGTAAAAATACCTCAAAATTGTACTTGAGTACAGTAGGCTACTTAGTTACTTTTCATCACTGATAACTACTGTAGTCACTAGGTATGTGTGTGCCACATTGATATCCATGCTGAGCTGACATGTCACATGTGTGACGTGACATGTGACGTGTGACAGAACGTTCTAGGTCAGAATGTGATAGGATATCAGCCAGTTTCAGCCTAGGAGTTTCTGATGACGGTACGCATGGAGGTCATGGAGTTTCCTCTCCTGTGTTGTGGGGATACGAAGCCCTGTAACACCTCACAGCACCTCACATGATCACAGTGGACTGTGGACCTGAAATTATGTTGATTTTATGACATTATGATTTTGTTTTTCTGGCAGTGGTGGAGGCTACTCAGATTGTTTTACTTAAGTAAAAGTAGTATTACTTAAGTAAAAGTAGTATTACTATAATATGAAAATATTTACAAATAAAACCCCCGGGTCCCGTCGCAAACACACACACACACGCAACGTTTAGCGCGACACACATACGCGGCCGTCGCGCGAACACAAATAATGTACATTTTGACACGTGCCTCCCCAACGTGGATACACGGCCGCGGCGGCGAGCGTTCTGTGTGTGCAACAGTGTGACGCTGTGGTGTGTGCAACAGTGTAACGCTTTGGGGCTGTAGATGCGACGCATGCGCACACACAGAGCCAGCGTGTGTGTCGCGGCTGGATTGGATGCGACGCATGCGCAGTTTGATCGGGCACAGACGAAGACACCACAAGACGGATGGACAGACAGAGGTTACTCAAATTATAGTATGATAGTATGATGATCTGCAAAGTAACTTGTAACTAAAGTTTTCAAATAATTGTAGTGGAGTAAAAGTTACAATATTTGCCTCTGAGTTGTAGTGAAGTAAAGTCGGAAAATGTAAATATTGAGGTAAAGTAGGCTACCTCAAAAATTTTACTTGAGTACAGTTGATTGATTGCGATGCGAGAGTGCGGACTAGCCAACACCAACTCGGAACTAAATACAGCACTTGAGTATATGTACATGGTTACTTTCCACCACTGATTTATGGCATTGCCACTTCCAAAGCAATAATTCATTAGCTAATCACAAGCCTTTGTTTTAAGCCTGATTTATACTTTGTCGTACGACAGTGTCGCATACCAAAAATAGCTACAAGCTCACAATGTGTGGTGGTTGCCGAAGCACTGTGAGCTTGCAGATCGCCTATTTTTAGCGCACAACACATCATATGACGGAGAATAAATCAAGCAATAGAAAGGTGCTGAGAACAATCATGGCAGTCTGAATTACCCTTTACACTTAAGCACACATGTGTGCTTACACACACACACAAGCACACGCACACGCACACGTACACAGAGACACACACACACACACACACACACACACACACACACACACACACACACACACACACACACACACACACACACACACACACACACACACACACACACACACACACACACACACACACACCTTAAAATGTTGTTGCTCACACACGCACAGCCTTACACCCATAGCTGCTTATTGTCTTATTTCCCAGAGATTACGGGCGGGGTTGCCATTTAGTTTTTCCCTTGCGTCTGTCCCTTAAAGTCCGTGGGAATGTCACTGTGTGTCACTGAGGTATGTGGTAGTGATGACGATGGACGCAGGCTACATTCATCGCCAACCACACCCTGCACACCAGCCATCAAAATAAACAGCTAACCTGTTCTATGCTGAAAATACAGACGGGCTCAAAAAATGAGTGACAAATGAGGGGATGAAAGATCATCGCCACTATGTCACATGTTCTGTCTTTCCCTATTCTGCTCTCTCTCTCTCTCTCTCTCTCTCTCTCTCTCTCTCTCTCTCTTTCTCTCTCTCTGTGTATGGAGAACAAAGAGTTGTCATAAGCATTTAGACTGTTGAAGTAGAGCACAGGGTTGTTATTCAAAGGAAAGTTGTGACATTGTTGCACCAAGTGTATCCAGTGTGCCCAGCACAGGCTTCCCTCTCAGTTGATGGACAGCTACTTTTGGGTTCTGCTGAAAATCCTGTCCTAATGAGCCAAGTAAGTAGGTTAGACTGGCTTATTGTCAGTATCAGCCAAGAAACGAGGATGTCTACCTCCCTTTACAAGGCGCTAGACCCCCTGTGGAGTGTCACACATACCATCAGCTCCCAGCATGTCTTGGCCACCCAAGCTGTGATACTCATATGCTGATCAAACCCCAGAGCCTTGTGATACGAAGGCGAGCACTCTACCGACTGAACTACCCCGGCACTAATGAGCCAAAGCTGCAGCCATACCGGATTTAGAGTCATACAGTGCTTAAACCAAGATCTAACATACAAAGAAGATGGAATCCCCAGGCACGAGACCCTTCTGCTACCAGTGCATGGATAGGCACAGGTCCACATGACAACAGAAGCATAATGTCAAAAGTATACAAAGAAAACACCAACCACATTGCCAACCACACCCTGTACATCACAGCCAAAATATATAACAAAAATAAACCGCAAACCTGTTCTATGCTGAAAGTACAGACTTATAAAAACATTGATGGACAAACGTTGGTAAAAGTTTGTTATGCTTGAGTTTAATAGGCAGTGTTGATGAAAACTATAATGCTCTCACGCTCTCTCACCCATTCCTGTGAGTTGTTCATGTCTGGAACACCTGATGAGGCGGAGGCATGTCTAGTTGTAATCATAATTACCACATTTGCAGCCATTAGCTTGTAGCAAAAGCATACACTTACAAACATAATTCTGACAACGAATTAACAGTCAGGCTTTGTGAAATTCATAGGGAAATTAGTTCAGATTTAGGCCTATTTGCGGATATTACTGGGAGAGTCACAGTGACTCATGCACGCACATTGCAATGTTGCAATGCTTTAGGCTATTTTTGAACTATTATTTGTTGTACTTGATGTGTCTAAAGAACAAAGCATTTGTACATTCAAAGAATGTTTTACCTTTCTGTGGTCGCAATCGATTTTTTGTTCTGCATTTGTAGGTTCATGGATTCATGTAATTGCCACATTGTGGGTAACATACTTAGGTTATTCCTAAAACTACAGTTCTAGGAATAAACAGGAATGTACATATATTTTATTTGCCTTCTAGACATCTTCATGGGTATGTAACGCCCATGGATTCGAACTTCGGTCTCCCACGTGGAAAGCCAAATCCAAACGTGTCCAAATCCAAACGTGTGCCCATATCGGGTTGTGTTAACGGATTTATGAATAGCGCTACAAGGTGACATGTAGCTGATTATAGAAATATAATCTACTTGGATGTCAGTCATGCACAAAATTAACAAAATAATTATAGTTTAATATATCAAGTAAAAGCTCACGTCTTGCACACATACACAACCCGGCATTAGATGAATGCCAAAATATACCAAGTCTCCAAACACACATACTATACACAAACTAAAATCAGATGCTAAAAATGACAAATATCCCACTATATGCTAGTGGAAACGTTACGATGAACTATTTTTGGGATGTGGGTGTGTATGTGTACTCCGTAAAAGGGATACCCACAATATTCGTCGGTAGGTCTTCTCCTGGTATCCCTGGTTGATGACATAAGCGATGAAGACGTTGAAGTGATTCGTGGCATGGTATTGGACGATGTCACACACTTCCGAAATCTGGATGGACTGCTCTATTCTGTTCTCCAGGTCCATCAGGAACCTAACAAAATTTGACATCATCATTTGGGGGATCTGAGGTTAAATGAGGCTTGCTTGGTTACATGTAGAAAAACGACACAGGACAGTTGAGAAACATGATTGAACTGCCACAGTATTTTACCTCTCACTTAACCCCTAACAGTGCCACCCAACCTTTCCAGGGCCCACTTGACAATTTCGAAAGCGTTTATACGAAATCGTATTATTAATTATTTGGGGGGGGCACTTGCAATATCATCACGGCCAACCAGTGGGCCCCGGGCCACAGGTTGGGAATCGCTGCCCTATACTTATTTTTCCCAGAGTCCCCCAAGGGCTCTATAGTAGATCTTCTAGTATTTCTCTCTACCATCTCTTCGCATAAAATAGCCGATCTACAAGCTCACAAGTGGTGAATGAGAGTCAGATGAAAGGCAGCACAAGGTTCCTATACCTTTCACTGGCCTTCATTACATCCTCAATGTTGGAGAACAGGAAGTGCATGTCTGATTGGTTGAGGGTGTTGACCAAAACAGGGTTACGCAGGAAGTGGGTCTCTAGAACCTCCAGACTCTTGTAGTACGACGCCTCGGAGCTCACCAGCTCAAACATGGCCTGAGAGAGAGAGAGAGAGAGAGAGAGAGAGAGAGAGAGAGAGAGAGAGAGAGAGAGAGAGAGAGAGAGAGAGAGAGAGAGAATAGTAGGAAACGGCATTTGTTTTTTAAAGGGCATTTAACGTTTTCAAGTAGAACAAGAATTTAATTACTTTTCACAATCCCTCATATCATCAACAGATCAGTAGGTGTGGTTGAAGGTCCATCAAGGGATTGTTTTGAACGTAAATTAGGGCATTAAAATAATGTATTTCAAGAGTGTTTTTTTCAGATGGAAAATATGCGATTAGTTTTTTTTTCTTTCTTACCCCATCAAAATAGATGTCTGTTTTGCTCTAATGATAACCTTCCTGATGCCCCAAAATACTCCAAATAACCTACAGTAAAAATCTATTTATAAAGATAAAGATGAAGAAAACATTTAACATAAAATGGAAATTTGCCTTTGGCACACTGGCATCCAATATACAAACAATAAAAACACAACTAATACATAAAATACACAAATGGAATAAAATGCATTCCCATAACAGCAACAGTGATCATGGGCTGTTGGGGTTGGGTGGTAGGTAGCCCCTTTCGGGACCCTGTTTACCTTTTTTGTATTTGGGAAGGCGGTATACCAGGGTCCCTTGTTGGTTAGAACACGCTCTCTCGTACCGGCGGCTACCACTGTCTGGTCTCGGGCGTACAGCTCGTCGCTTAGAAGTTGCAGAGATTTCTCAAAGGTACCAACAAGAGCAATACTAACACGCGAGAAAGCGGCATCAAAAAGCGGGGATCGGCGATGCCGTTTAACATTTTTAATAATTTAGTAAAGCTTAAGCTCATTTCTCACACTCTGCTCCACTGCCCATGTTCCGCCTCCCCGCGGTGACTGACAAGCTGCGCGTCCTACGTTACTGCCTCTGATTGGCGAGCTCCTACACGCTTGCATGACAATCACAACGCGGGGAGGCGGGACATGGGAAGTGGAGCTGCAGGAGCAGAGTGTGAGAAAGGAGCTTAAGGTTTACTAAATTATTAAAAATGTTAAACGGCATCGCCGATCCCCGCTTTTTGATGCCGCTTTCTCGCGTGTTAGTATTGCTCTTGTTGGTACCTTTGAGAAATCTCTGCAACTTCTAAGCGACGAGCTGTACGCCCGAGACCAGACAGTGGTAGCCGCCGGTACGAGAGAGCGTGTTCTAACCAACAAGGGACCCTGGTATACCGCCTTCCCAAATACAAAAAAGGTAAACAGGGTCCCGAAAGGGGCTAGGTGGTAGGGTTATTTTAAAATGTTCTTATTCAAAATATCCACTGCAGATGGCACAAACAAATTCTTGTAACCCTTCTTTTTACTCTAAGCCTCCTGCCTGATGGTAACAGATGAAATGAAGGGTGAAGGGGGTAGAGCCATTGTAAACCTGAATTGCCTTTTTGGTTATGGAGCGGTTGCATGTCCTGAAGTTGCAATTGTTTGTCTTCAATGGTCTTACTAGCCTCGACTACCTGGGTGAGATTGGCTTGTTCCTATCTCTAACTGGGAAGTTCCCAATCCAGGAAAAGAGGTTAAAAGTGAGAACACTCTCAGTGAGGGACCTGTATACCAGGAGACAATGTTAAAAGTGACCTGTAAACCATGGTCAGAGTATACTAGCATTAAAACTTATCTGTTTCCTGAAAAGATAGAGCCGCTGCCTTGCCTTTTTATAAATGCTACCCGCATTGCTCTGAAAGGTGAGTTTATTGTCTATAATTGTTCCCAGATATTGAAAGTCAGTGACCTGCACCACTTCCTCCCCCCTAAAGATGGTCCCTGTGCCCTCTGCTCCTGTCCTACCTCCCAAACACAGCTCCGTGGTTTTAGTGACATTAAGGTCAAGGAAGCCGCCCTCAAACCAGGTTGCGATATGTTCAATGTGCTGGGAGTAGGAGGGGCTGGAAACATCCTGCAGGCGGGCAACCAAGGCCATGTTATCAGCATAATTTATGAGAGAGAACTCTTTGTTGTTGTATTGTAACTCATTTGTGTATAGAGAGAATAGGAGAGGAAATAAAACACCCCCATGTGGAACACGAGCATTCAAGACAAGGCAGTCAGAAAAGGTCTTATTAATACAGACAAATAATTGTTGGCTTTAAAGTCAAACTTGGCTAGCTATATTTAGTGAAACTACGGTTAATCATTGTTTGGCATACTGCTTGAAGATAATTGACTTATGCTGCATATTGGTGACTATCCAGTGTGACCTTCCTGATCACACTCACCCCTAGCTTATTTTCACAGATATAGTATATTTTCTATATATTTTGGCTATTTTGAAAAATATAAGAGATTTATTTTCTGTAAGACATATCTTGCTCAACACTTCTAAAGGCTGTCACACTCCTCCCACTCTGTCTGCCACTGCTTGCCTTCTATCTTTGGTTTCTGTTAACAGGTGCCTGGAAGGCGGAGTTAGGAGTGCCATCAGCACTAACGTGGAGCACCAGGGCCCAGTGCTCTCAGGTCTCTATCTCACTTCCCTTGTATATTTGGTTCGATATTTGTATTTTGCTTTGCATGCAACATCCTCACAACAACATAATTAACACATTTTGACAGCCATAGTTTTAAGGTATCCGTGTATATCTTTATGTTTTCCCATCCTATGAGCTGGTCAAGGCTATTGACAAACTCAACTGTCCGTTGCTGCGAATGAACCTGTGACTTTGCATTCAAGGAACTGTGTGTAAGAAGTCCATGTAGTTGACAAGACACAGTGTCTTGTCAACTAAGGTGCCGTTCAGGGCCGGCGCGCCCATTAGGCAGAGTCGGCAGTTGCCTAGGGCGCCACTAGGGGCTCTAGGTGGTGCTGTGGCAGAAAAATATATGTTGCCTAGGGCGCCAATTTGCCTAGCACCGACCCAAGTCTCCCTGTGTCCCAGTCTCAATCGATTCCAGACATTTTATTTCATTACATTAAGACAAAACAATGTCCTGTATGTTTGCGCACACATACCTGAGCCTGTATGGTTTGAAACTAAATAGAATGAAATAGCATTTGTGAAATGTATGTGTTGCAAGCAAGACTGCATGTGCCAAGAGACAACTGTAACTTTGACTTTTAAGGATAATTCATACTTTGTAGTGGATATTCACTCATTGTAACTTAACACGTTCTATAGCTTCCTTGCAGCTGGTTCAGTTAGATCGCAGTATACGGTTAGAAACACCTGGATGGGGTGCCTGTGGGTCCGCCTGTTAGTGTGCAGACCATATGCTCCTTGCCTTGCGAGCACAAGGGCCCAGGTTCGAATCCCCAACCCACCCCTCACCAACAAACAAACAAAAAAAAAGTCAAAAGGTGCTTTTGTTTGCACATGTTTTTGTTTCACCATTTCCACCCCCCTTCTTTCTCCCCACAGTTCCTGCTCAGTTTCGTAAAGGGAAGAAAATCTTCTTGCCATTAACCAGTTCCCTGTGCCATTAAACCCTACCCTTTTCATTTAGACTGTGTGGCTTGAGGAACCTTTCAACAGCGACTCAGTAGCATAACAGCTGGTCGTTTTGTAGCCGCTAGTGTTCATTCACACTAGCAGCGTCACGGTGACAGGCTACATTTTCAACAACATGAAGCCAACAACATGAAGCTACAAAGTGATGCCCGAAATGTATTGCTGTGTGACAGGCGTGACGCACAGCAATGGTTTCAACTTTTGTCAGCGCTCCAAAGACACGTTGAACTGTCAATCAATCACATGTTTTTGTTTCACCATTTCCACTCCCCTTCTCTCTCTCCCAACAATTCCTACTTTAACGGCGAGAAATGCAGCTGGCCACCCATGGCCGTTTTGTAGATTTGTCGCCGCTAGTGTAGGGTTAAGATCTGGGGCGCTCTGAGGACAGTTTGGCTTTCTACAGAGCATCCAGTGGATCAACAGTGCTTCTTTTACCAATGCCGTCCGACAGCTGAATATCCACACTTTTGTAACGTGTAAACCCCCGCCTCCTCACCTCCTGCATGATGATCTCTTTCTGTGGCAGCTGGGTGAGCAGGCCGCTGTCCTGCACAGCCTCCAGGTTTTGCCACAAGCTCAGTGACTGCGCGCTGTTCCTCAGCTGTAGCTGTAAGGCCGGAGGAGACATCGATCCGGATCCTGTCAGCGCTGAGCCCTCGTTGACCCCTGGAGTCAGGCAATCTTGCTGTCGCCGCTGTTCAATCTCCTGCTGTTTGGAGGTGTCCCGGTATTCCTGGTAGAAGAACGCTACAGGGATGAAGGTAAGAGCGTAAGACATGGTCGTCGTTCTGCACAGGACGGTCACTTTGCCTAAGGGAAATTTCTGCAGACGCTGAACCTAAATGATGTCGTCGGGCGTGACGTGAGACGACGTCTTTGACGCTGTCAGAGAAATACACAGTCCCACTCTAATAATAATCTCCTCACATCAGAACAATGGGGTGTAGGCTCACATCAGAACAATGGGGTGTTGGTTCACAATCGGCTGAATTTACCTCTAAGGGTTGACCCAATGACATTTGGGATATAGAGAAGTATTTATTGCTAACTGAAGTTAGGAGGTGAACTTTTTTCTCAACCAACCACATAGCCCTATAGCGTCCCTATTCTGGGCATGTATGAACAAACATTCGTCATGCAATACTTTGTGAGCTTGTAGAGCTACTTTCGGCAAAGAGATTTGGTGTAGAGGGGAAAAAGGAGTGGGCCAAGTATAGACCCCTGGGGGACCCCAGTCAACATAGGGTTGACCATTAAAACCGGGAAAGCATCTGTGTCATTATAGATTTTAGCTATATATCGTCTCTGTCGGGTGGAAACCTCATTATGTCCAAAACTGTTACTTTTCAGGATTCAAATTCAAAAGTAGCAAAAGTAGCAGAACTACAAGCTGGCGCCACGTTTTGAGCTTGTGGATCTGCTACTTTTGATGCTTTTGTGTGATGCTGTAGTGTGATCATGTAAGTTATTAATTTATAAAAAACACAAAAAGGTAAAATATGGAGTTTAGATGTTTCTGCCCGACAACAACGATATATAGCAACTTAAGTCTTTCAGAAAACTGTTAGGATTCAGAAGATTTTTTTTTAATCGGCATCAGGGGTTAAAGTGGTTAAACCTAGCTTGTGATGATTGTGTTCAAAAATCTCTGGTGGCCATTAGGTGCTTCTTGGCTGCCGACAGCAGGTAAAACCAGCTAGCCCACACTGTGAGGAGCTGATAGGGCTAGAAGCACATCCAATTAACAATCAAGCCTCTCCTTCGCCAAGTTTCAGTCGAAAGTGGGCTGAGTGTTTGACCTAACTGATAAGCATGGACTCTGCTTGCAGGGGACATTGACTCCGCGTGCATGCGTTCATGCATGTGTGTGTTGTTCTTTTGCAAAAGAGAGGCAAGTTGACTTTGAACAATTGCAGTTGCATAAGCTCCCTCAGTCATATTCTGCAGATTGCCTGGGTGGGCGTATAAAGCTGGACTGAGAATTACATAAGAGAGACAGACACTGTACACACATGTGTGCACACACACACACACACACACACAGTGGATAAAGCGAAAGATATTTGTAACCGAGCAAGCATGTTGTTGATGAGCACTTTTCAAGGAGTTATTCTGTGAATGCGTACATTTGTCAAGACACATCCGTTTATTTACGCTCGTCAAACAGGTGTGCTAGCAGCCCTTTAGTGAATTGGAACCCGTTGTAGGCCTACATAATAAACCACTTTATTATGTACACACTGAATGGTTAGCGTAAATGCTTAGAATGCCCTGCCAAGCCTAACGTACTATCAGCACCTAGAAGCAGTCGACCTTGACAAACAGAGGGAGAGAGTGTCAGTGATCGACACGTCTCACTGGAGCTGCTGTAAGTCTTATCAATGTAGTTCATTGTGTCGCACGAACCTTGATGATAAGATGTTGTTATAAAGCTGTGTGCGTGCATGCATGTGCGCATGCGTGCGTGCTCGTGCGTGCGTGTGTGTGTGTGTGTATGTGTGTGTGTGTGTGTGTGTGTGTGTGTGTGTGTGTGTGTGTGTGTGTGTGTGTGTGTGTGTGTGTGTGTGTGTGTGTGTGTGTGTGTGTGTGTGTTTGTATAACACCAAAATGTCCCCACAAGTATAGTAGACTTTGAGAAACAGACATTGTGAGGACAATTATCCTGGTCCTCTGCTGAGAAATGGTTGTTGTATGGTTTAAAATAATATTTGGGGAGTTATAGACTTACGATTAGGAAAAGACTCAGGCATGGGATTGGGTTAGGATTAGACATTAGGTGTAGGATGGACTTGTGCCTGATTTATACGCAGTTGCAGTTCGGTGTCATGCACCGAAAATAGCACATCTACAACTTCACAACGCATAGATTAGGTTTTTGGCTTTAGGGTTATAGGGTTAGGGTTAAAAATGGCTACATTTGTAATACAAGTAATACAAACTATACACTATATGTACAAAAGAGACGGGGAATTTACACTTGTGGTCTCCTGATAGATGTTTTTTCAGGCCAATTTAGAAAGAAACCAGTGATACACATCCTTTAATAGATGGTGACGCATTACACATTTTGGTGGCAGAGCAGTAGAATGAGAACTTTCCCATGTTTGCTCTAAATTTGGGTGGTAACAGAGCAACGGAAAAAAAGGAGATATTTACTTGCGACCCATAAACATTGGTCCGCGACCCAAAGATGGGTCCCAGCCCACTGTTTGGGAAACAGTGCTCTATGAGATAATATGGGGGAGAGAGCTAGAGTGTGTGGACATGCGTGTGTGTATGTTTTCCAGCATTGTATTGAGAGATGGTGATATTACAGCAGCAGCTCTGGAGGTGGTGTACTGTAGTGGGTGGAATTCATATGTTACCTTAACGCTGCGTTCCTATTGGCTGACTATTATTTCCTTACCAATATTTTTTACGATGTTGAGACTGTGGCAGATCGACTCTATTTGCATCGGAGGAGGCCTCTCCTCACCGTTGCACACCATCCTGAAAAGGACAGATAGTATGTTAAAAAATGTGTACATCTGCACACTTTTTTGTATTGATTCATTGAATACTTTATTAGTCAGACATGTAAACAGCACAAGGTACAGTCAGACATTAAGGCTGAATGTAAATCATAGGCACAGAATGACTCCTTCTTTCTATGGGAAATTGCATTTACTTCCCCTTGTGGTCTCCTGATAGATGGTTTTCATGCTAGTTTTGAAAGAATACTCTACCACATTTTGGTGGCAGAGTAGTAGAATGAGACCCATGTTTGTTCTATATTTGGGTGGTACCAGATCATTGTCGCTCCCTCTAGTATTGTGGGTGTCACTCACTTTGGAGAAGTAGTTAGTAATGTATGAGGGTATATTGAGGGCTAATAACAGAGTGGAGACTTTATTTTTATTTGAATGCTGAACTATTCGTCCTGCACCTGTAGATATTATCAATATATTGAGCAGTCAAAGATAAATAGATAAATTGATCGATCAATATTTATCTAGCCATTCACACAAGTAATGCAACTAATTAGATCTCCCCTTGTAAAGGGTATTGGAGCAACCGAGTTAGCGGACACAACTCAGACCCGTGTCTTTGATGATTTTATTATACTAACATTACAATACAAACATACTCTAACACTTCTAGGCCAATAGGTTATAAACCTAGTAGGGGTGTGCCGATACGATACGATACGATATTGGGCTCACAACTTCGATACAATTTCGATACGATACGATACGCACTTTTTTTATTATAAAAATATATGGGGGAGAAAAAAAGCAAATGCAAACAAATTATTCTGTTTTTGCATTATTCAGACATGCAAACTTGTAGCTTTTCAGCTACAATAGCCGTTTTGAATCCAAATAGGGCAATAGTGTGACACCTGACCCGAAAAAAAACAACATGTTGTCACCCTTTTCACCTCGGGGCTGTTTGCATGCCTGATTATTATTATTGTAAAAAAAAAAAAAAAAAAAAAAAAAAAACGATATTTTCCCCCCCCAAAACGATACATATCGTCACGAAAACGTATCGCAATATATATCGCGGGACGATATATCGGCACACCCCTAAAACCTAGGAAAGGAAACATAAACAACAACACAACAAATTACTGACATGAAATATACACACAAAACTGTAAAACATATCAGAAATACATACATTTATCGTCATGTAAACACTCTCAATTCTGACATGAAACATACACACAAAACTGTGAAACATATCAGAAATACATACATTTATCGTCGTGTAAACACTCAATTCTTACCGTCAGTCTCTCGGAGCTCGCAATGGAAAATGACGAACGTAGCAATAACCCTGTCAACTAGTAACACTGATGCCTGCAGGACACTTCGTACTGACCAGTGAGCACCAACTCTATTTATATGAGTTTGGTCTACCCATGTGGGTGAAACCTTCTGTTGATTAATCATGTGACTTGTGTATTGTCTTAGATGATGCAACTCAGGCTCCAGCACTGTTCTATAATAGTGGCTACTGTCCTTATCTGATCTAATCAATCAACTCTCTCAGCACTCTCATGTGACATGTGCAAAGTCCCATGATTTCTACACTGTAGGTCAGAGCTTAGAATTTTATATATTTGTACTTATTATGACTAAATATCCTGTAACATTCTGAAAATAAGATACAGGTGCAGGTAACATGCCAATACAAACGCCACCGTTACATCATAATAATGGATTATTCTACAGACGGACACCTTGTATGTCCAGAGTGTGTCAATAGATTGATTGATTGATTGATTGATTGATTGATTGATTGATTGATTGATTGATTGATTGATTGATTGATCCATCGATAGAATAGATAGAGATAAGCGGATAGATAAATAGGAAGTTAGATAATTGATCAATCATTACATAGTTAACCAAGTATACTGTAGATCCCTGGGGGACCCGGTCAATGAAGTATATGCATTAGGGTTTATAATAAGTGGTCAAAGATTTATTTCCGCAATTCTCATTCACTTTCTCTAGTGACACCTGTTGTAAGTAAATGTCATTAGCGTACAATAAATGTTCTGTATTAATTCTCCTGCCGTTGGTAGCATGAAGCATGAGCAAGAATTCCAAGATTTGCTGCCTTTATTCGTTCTCTATGCATCAAATTATCTTCAAGCTCAGCTTTCCCCCGGGACACCACACAGAGTGCACCATGTGCCAGTAGTCAGCAGGCTCCACTACCAAGCCTGAACCCCATATGTTCTGTTCTTGGATTACTGACTCCTGCACACATGCACATGGACTTGTGGCATGTAGCCTACACTACTGAACCAGTATAACTGTCTTATGTTCACTCATACTGTTCACTAGATTTTACAGTACATACTATTATCCAGAAACAGATATAGCTCATGGATCAGCTATTTTTGTACTGCACCATTGTACAACAAAGTATAACACAGGGTTGAGTGGTTAATCAGACTAATCGATTTATTTGATTATAAAAAGTCAATAAAAAAATGGTCGGTTCGTTGATATTTACGTTTTTTTGTTTTGTTTAACTGCTTCTCGATTATTCGATTAACCTAGCTACAGTGAGCGAGATTAAATCGGTTATTGGTTCCAAATATTGGTTTCACTATGTTTTCAGTTAATTGCCCAGCTCTAGTGTCATATTCACTGCAATCTGGGAACCCATCGCCAACTGAAAATGAAAAACAGCGCCCTCTGCTGTTTGTTCTATGTCTGTTGGCTCTGGGGGGACGATAACGTAACACCAGAGCACAGGGAAACCGGTGTTTGTGATGCGCCTTCAGCGCATCACTTCCGGTTGGTGCGACTATGTTTTCATTCCCACTAACAATATTTCTACACGGAACACTAACACCACTTCTCCCAGAGAACATGGATCGTTTTGGTTATAAGCCCACTTGTTTCTATGATGAAAGAGTAAGTTAAAATGTGAATATATTTCCGTGGTTTTGTCTGCTCCGCGGACGCTATTGTTAAATTAGTTTCGGTTTGTTTCGAGGGGGAAAGATCGACGGACATGTGAATCCCGCCCACTACATTTGATTGGGTAAAGCGCAGCCTGCTTCCTGATCTGAAGGCACGCCCACTTGTAGCCCAGTGTGTACATGTTACGACGAGCCTTCACGACAGATTCTCACGCAGTGCAGAATCTGTTCTTGAGAGATTATATTCACTGTTGATACCTAAATCAACAGTGAATATGACATTATTATTAGTCAGTCACTCACGGGTGATATAGAAAGAAAGCCACAGTAAAAAAACAAACACACACAATTGTTCCCCACCACCAGCCCCCGACTCTGTCCTCACCTGAGCTTGATGCCGTCCGGGTCAGCCACCTCAGCGCTGGGGCGTCGTGTGCTCCGATGGTCCCCTCCAACCTCCTGCACGCTGCAGGCTGTGGCCGTGCGCTCGGAGAGGCTCTCCATGTCTCGGTTGGGTATCAAATGCGTCCTGTAGACGAGCCCCTCAGCACTGCACCCACCGTTAGAGGCAGGAGATGTGTTTGCATCCCTCCGTCCTCCGTGAGGTAAACGTGGGCTCCCCGGTTTCCCGTTGCTTGGCAACACAGGTCCAGAATGTAGTCGTGGTGAGGCTGGCGTGCTGAATGTGCAGAGAGAAAACAAAACAAACAAAAAACACCAGACTTCAGAACAGTTGTCATCACCAGCAGGATCTGCTTCTCCTTGTGGGAGTTTTTTGTCCTGAAGTGCACTGGAAATCAGGCTTTTTTATTTTTTTAACACACATAAGAAATTAGCTGTCACATCTCCAGCTTTCATCGCTACCACAATAGAGCTGCTGTTGTTTGAGTCAGCTGAGGATTCAATTAAAAGGACAACGGTCAACCTTCAAACAGCGGCTGAAAGGGCGAGTGTCCTTGATGTGCTGTGTGCATCAGCTGTACAGCATGCAGAATGCCTTTGATACTTGATACAAGCAAAAATTACAGTTACAATGGTGTGTGTATGCAAGCATGTGTACACACATACAGTGTGTGTGTGTGTGTGTGCGTGTGTGCGTGTGTGCGTGTGCGTGTGCGCGTGCGTGCGTGCGTGCGTGCGTGCGTGCGTGCGTGCGTGCGTGTGTGCATGCTTGGTGTGTGTGCATGTGTGTGGCTGTATGCATTTGTGAGGATGTGTCTGTCTGTGCATGTGTATGCATGCAGTGTGTATAGATGTTTTATATATATATATATATATATATATATATATATACACATATATATATACTGTAATCTACAAATAGTAATAAAAATAGAAGAAGTGAAAAAACATCAGAGATTAGCTCCAGACACTCACACATACACACGCGCACGCACTCCCCCCCCCCCCCACCCACACACACACCCCACCCTCGCATAGACAGCTTGCCTCTTGCAGAGCCACACCATGAAAAGCTAAATAGCGGTGCAAATAGCATAACAAATATTTTTATAAATCTTGAAAAATTAAATAGCAACTGTAACTGTAACTGTAAAGGCTTTACACAATGAGTGCGATGCATTTTTACAGCATGGCTCTGTAGGAGGCTGGCCGTCTATAAGAGGGTGGGTCTGTCTGTGTGTTTATCTTGACATCAGTGCTCACATTTCTTGTGCATGCTGCCAGTAGGCCAAGGAAGTACAGTACTGTATCTCCACACAGCAAAAAACACAACAACCAAAAACAATGAGCCTTTCATGTCATGTGAGTAGTATGTAGACTCTAGTCTACATAGTGATTAGACAATCATTGTGGTTAGCCAGTGTCATCTGGTGTCATCTTTGTTCTAGCTTTGTTTTTTCAAAAACATCTCTAATGCCTGCAACATTCTCCCGCACGCTGTCTTCAAATACAAGAAAAAAGATTTAATGGGACTACAACAACGTTTTGGTCAGTTAGACCAGTGGTTCTGAACTGGGTACCCCCCCACCCTGACAAGCATTTGGAATTGTCAGAGTTGAGGCATTCAATTTAGTTTGACTCGGTTCCACAGATAAATATTGTGAAAATAGCAGATCTACAAGCTCACAACGCCTCGCAAACACAATGTTTGATTCTTTCTTAAATAATTTGACAATTTGGCCAATATTTGACCAGTTTTTATAGTACTTTGTTGATTACTTTTTTGTTTTCTTTCTTTCTTTTTTGAGGTATTAAAAAGGTCTTAAAAGTGCTTAAATTGTCCAAAAGCATGTGTCCTAGCCATGAGGACAGTGTCGTCAGAAACAGTATTTATCAACTTTATAATGCATAAATAAAATACGTTTCTGGTACATTGCCAGTGCTAAAATAGTGTAAAAAAATCACATTCATGTCGAATGGTTATTTGGAAAAGTATAGCCTACCAGTGAAAGATTTTGTGAAAAATATGTTTAGTTCAATTCAAAAGGTTACACAGTATAACTTTAAAATCTTCAAAAATCTTTAAAAGGTTTGGTCCCCCTGCTTTTGAGGCCTAATCCTGCAGGCATTCACCTATATTGAGGTTGAATACCCTCCCTCCCAGGGTGAGAGTCCATGGATAAAACTTAAAAGCTATCTCTGTATAGCCTACGGATGTGTATTTGTGTGTGTACATTGGGTGTGTGTTTGTTCACTGGCAGCAGGGTTGGGCTTACCGTCTTGCCCGAGGTGACAGCAGTGTTTTCTGGGGTACAGGAGCTCCCAGGGAGGACCCCCCTGTTTTGCTAGTGGGGGAGTCTGAGAGAGAGAGAGAGAGAGAGAGAGAGAGAGAGAGAGAGAGAGAGAGAGAGAGAGAGAGAGGGATTAGTGCACTGTACAAGAAACGAGGGGCCAAGGCAAAGCACAAGGAAATGAAAAGTGTAGTAGTAAGTAGTCCTCCGGTAGTCTAATTATCTCTCCTCTCTCTGTAGAACAGTGTTTCCCAGACACTGGGTCGGGGACCCATTCTTGGGTCACAGACCTATGTGTTATGGGTCGCAGGTAAATATTTTCCATTTACTACAATTAAAAATATATATTATTAAAAAACATTTTAAATTTTAAAGCAGCACTATGTAGTTTGGGGTTAGCCTGGTTCCAGACCATAGACCCTCACCCCGCCCACTCTCTGAGTGAACTGCCTCTCTTGGTCTGGTGTTGTAATGGGATCCTAGGATTTATTCGGTACAAAAACGTATTGTCCAATGAGAGTCGGAGGTGGGGGTGGGTCTAACAACAAGCCAATCAGCGAATATCTGCTAAAACAAGCTGTACGATGACGTCAGATGTAGGCAGATCCGTGGATCTCTTGTGATTGGTTTGGGGACATTCCAAACCCCTCCCCCTTGTAATTGCCTACACTGGATCCAATGTTAGACTGAACAGCTCCACGCAGCTTCAGTATGATAATCAGGCTAGTTTGGGGTAGGCCTATCAGTGGCCACTTTGGACACAAATAGCATGGCAGCCAACGTCTTTGACTTCATTACCCAAGAGTCTCTGCAAGCATGTCCGGCGAGGACGCGCTGTGATTGGCCAGTCTTCGCTTTGACAGGCAGTTCTGCCTTGGTGCCTTGGCAAATGCCAGGATGAAACTCATAGTCTCCCTTATACATAGTAATACAGTGAAGCCCCTAGCAGGGACCCCCTATAAATCTATACTTTTATGGACGGGTGATTGTTATTGCTCCGTGTAACTTTATAATTTTGGGGGACATAATATGCTACAGTATGTAGTTGTTAAAAAGTGACATAGCGCTGCTTTAAAAGAGAATTTCAGACATTTAAAATATCTAAGGAATTCGAAGTAATGAAAATAGCCAATCTTCAATCTCACAACGGAACCACTAGAACACTACATCGAAATCGAACCCACACATGTGCGCAGAAACACTGGCACACACACACACACACACACACACACACACACACACACACACACACACACACACACACACACACACACACACACACACACACACACACACACACACACACACACATTACAGACAGAGCCTTCTTTGAGCACACAGGGGTTAGATTGGCAGGTAGTAATGACTTTTAGAAGAATGTGCCGCCAAGGGGTGAGCCTTCATCATGGGACCGGCAGCTCGTGTTCCCTGCAGATCGGTGACTCTCAGCCTTTTCTGGATCAGGGCCCAGTTGAAAATCTCGAAAGCGCTCACGGACCGCCCATCTGATCACTTAACACGGCAGCCATTTGGGGGGCTGCCGTGGTCAGATGGGTTTTCAGAGTATGTTTATGTTAATGATCGATCAATTTGATTGCGATCCGGCTTGGATCAATAGAACTAACGTAGTATAGTTATTATAACTATATTGCCTGTCAATCATTATTAAATAGACTTTTTTATACATTAATGTTATCATTAATATCTTAGTTCACTTGCAATATCCTCACAGCAGCGTTTCCTCGTTGGGAAACACTGCTGTATATGTAGATTACACTAGTTGCAATCAGTGCAATATAGTATGATGAACCCTATAGCAGTAGTTCTCAAACGTTTTCATGCCAAGGCCCCAACGTGATAAATATTTGGCCGCGATCTGAACATGTTTTGTGCCAGGGACCCCCAGAAGAGAAGATTTGTGTTGAAAAAAAAAGATTCAATATGTTCCAAACACTTTCAAGATTTTTCAAAAATGTAAAAGAATAGCAGATCTACAAGCTCGCATCGCAGCACAAAGTGGCGCGCTGTGAGCTTGTATATCTGCTATTTTTGAATAGCCAACATATAAATGGATGAAGTGGTTAAAATGATTGTGATGCTGTATTAACGCATTTTGCTGGGGACCCCCTGGAACCCCCCCAAGGACCCCTGGGGGTCCCTGTACCCCACTTTGAGAACCAATGCCATAGAGTCCCTGTTCTGGGCATATTATAATAGGTGCATATTCAGAGAAGAGATTTGGTGTAGAGGGACAAAAGGAGGGGGCCAGGGATAGACACCTGGGGCACCCGGTCAACCAATTATATAGGGTTTAAGTGGTTAAGTGTGATGGTTAGTGTAAGCATTTTGATGTCGGTGACGGTATACATACTGTCGCATGGTTGAAGTGGTTACAGTGGTTCTCAACCTGTGGGTCGGGACCCCCAAGGGAGTCCCCACATGATTTTTGGGGGGTCCCCAGATAACAGTAAAGTGACAATTTAAGGACTTTCAATAAAAATACAAATAAAACATTACTGCACCAAAAGTAATATACCATGAAACTGGTCAAACATTGGCCAAATTGTCAAAAAATATAACAAAGAGGCAATTTTTTTTTAAATAGCCGATCTACAAGCACGCAACGTCTCGCAATTGACTTTGGCGTTGGGAGCATGTACAGTAGATCGGCTATTCTCACAATATTTATCTGTGGAACTGAGTCAAAGTAAATGTAATGCCTCAACTCCTAGTCCGGTGGATTGGTACGAAATTTTAGGTGAATCGTTCACTTATTCATAAGAGTGTGAAACTTGGTGCACTTGAAGAGTTTGGGGGCCTGAACATTTTCAGATATGGAGCCATCACAAAAACGCCCCCTGGTGGCAATGGCGGCCATTTTACTTTCCGCCATTACCAAATGATGTATTTAATACTCCTGAACCAAACATGATAATACAGATATGTGATGTCTACACCTATGTTTTTATGGTTAAGGATAACAGTGATACTATTTAAAACAGAGGTTCTCAAACTGTGGGTTAGGACCCCAAATTGAGTCACGGGAAGGTGGCAGTGGCTACATTAACTGAAACAATTTAAATGTGAATCCTTCCAATTAAGTATGTTTTTTTTTTTTTGAAAAGCATACAATTATTATAATGGTTTTGGCAACAGATATAGGCTATACTATAGGCTATAATCATATGAGATAAAACTACATAAAATAAGTATATAAAATAATCAATGCCAAAATTACAATGGAATAACACGGAAATGAATACATTGTGATTGTACAATTATCTAGCCAGTCACACAAGCAATGCAACTAATTAGATCTCCCCTTGTAAAGGGTATTTGAGCAACCGAGTTAGCGGACACAACTCAGACCTGTGTCTTTGATGGTTTTATTATACTAACACACAATACTGAGAAGATGGCACAGTGCCAGCCAGCTGTTTGTAAATCTGGGGGTACCTACCTGTCAAGCCCTGTTAAGAAATGTAATGTACAAATTCATACGTCGTCTTGAAAAATCTGATAATCATGTTATTAAGATTTTAATTAACCCTGTCAAGAGTTCTACTCGGTTCTCTTCCATGATATGGAGACATTGGCGTAACAGCCTCTACTGACTTTGAACAGCTGTAGTTGGACTGTTTTTTTTATGTGTTTTATTTTCTTTTTATTATTTTATTGCTTTTACTGTGTGTTTGTCATCCTGTTTTGTTGTATGGACCCTGAGTCTGAAATAAAGATTGAATTGAATTGAATTGAATACAAATACCCTCTAACACTTTTAGACCTGTAGGCCAGTAAGCCAGTAGGCCAGTAGTCGAGTAGAGTCAGGTTATAAACCTAAAAAAGTAAACACAAACAACAACAACAACGCAATGACAAATTACTGACACAAAATATACACACACAACTATAAACTATATCAGAAATATATATTGTCGTGTAATGACGAACGCAGCAATAACACCCTGGTAACTAGTAACACTGGTGCAGTTCTAAACAGTAGCCACTGTAGGCCTACCCCAGCTCCTCATCAACATGCCCTCATGTGACACTCAGCTGACATGTGTAAAGTCCACTGCTGTGCTGTGACTTTTAGAATTTGTATATATTTGTACCTTCAGATTACAACTTCAGTTTATAACTCCAAATAAGAAGTATTAACCTTCATATAAGCATGTATCAACTCCTGGTATAATAACTCTGCCTATCACTCCGGTATAAGATCCTAAATAAGCAGGAAATACACATATAGTAATAATCACAATAATAACCGCAAACTTCAGGCGCTGGAGGGCCCTGGATAATTTCAATCATTTTAGCACTTAGTGACTGCACCTTTCAATAGAATAGATTAGAACAAGATAAACATCTATGTAAGCACACAAAACAAGTATTATTTTAACGGGACAATTTCGTAGTGAATGTTGAAAACCGGGACATTTTAGTGTTTTAGAGATATTTGTCATGGACTTGGGAAACAGCTCAAACCTGGGGCCAGTAAGCAAATTAGTGATGACAGTGATGGCTGCCTTGAAACATAAGGGACCAGTTGTGTCATGCATGCTTTGGGCCCTATCTTGCCTTACCCCTTGTCCTGCCTAAACGTATTAGCCATATTTTACTATTTAGGGGGAAAAAATCAAATAGTTCAACTAGCCAATCTGCATCGACACATTGTGAGCTTGTAGATCGGCTATTTGAACTATTGGTACTGTATATATATTTTTTTCTCCAAAATAGTAAAAAATGCAAAAAAGGTTTAGGGATAAGAGGTAAGCCACATGTTCCCTATGTTTCCAAAGTTCTATGTTTCCTGGCTGCTATGCCCAGCTCTATCTATATAGTACAGTATGCACATGAGAATGTTCCAGGAACATACAGTAGCATGCAGGTGAACACCTTGGAGAAAGAGTACCGAACAACCTTTTAAAAGTTAACTCTGTGTTTGTTGAAATAGAATCTGGGAACATAGGAATGACTAAGTCACAGACTAAGTAAGAGTGGCTTGTCATCTGTATTGGCTGCGAATGAGGGTGTCTATTCCCAATTCAATGCACTAGACCCCTGGATTGCTGATGTGGAGTGCAACACCTACCATCATCTCTCAGTACTTAATGCACGTCTTAGTTACCCAAGCCATGCTACTCATACACAGAGGTTCTTTGGGATCGAACCCAGAACCTTGTGGTCCTAAGGTGAGTGCTCTACTAACTGAGCTACCTGGACATAAACAACATCAACATCATTACCTATTCACCAAGTTTCATACTTTTATGAAAAAGTTAACGATTTCGGCCAAAACCACCGGACTACCTCACAACATCACTGAACTGACCATTTACTATTCACCTTCAGTTTATGATGTTATAATGATCTTTGTAATCATTGACCATCAAAATATAGGTGTAGACATCACCTATTCCGTATTATCATGTTTGGTTCAGGAGTTATGATGCAAAATACATTATTTGGTAATGGTGGAAAGTAAAATGGCCACCATGGCCACCAGGGGAAGTTTTTGCAATGGCTCCATATCTAAAAATGTTCAGGGCCCCAAACTGTACAATTGTACCAAGTTTCACACTTTTATGAAAAAGTTATAGATTTTCGTCTTAACCACCGGACTATCCTACAATTCCACAAACAAATCCAAGTGCTTGTATATATATAAATATGGTTATTTTGGGGGGTCACGGCCTGAAAAAAGTTGAGAACCACTGGGTTAATAAGAGGATGGGGAAGCATGCATGACCATAAGCCTTACAGATAATTACAATAACATCTCTGTTCCTGGTGGCTGAATTACAGTGGGTCAGCCACCATGAACAAAGCAATTCTTCAACCACAGCCATACTCGACAACTTTTTCAATGCTTATAATGTAGTACAGATCCTGTCATATGCATCCACACAGTGGCAGACCAAAAGAACATTTGACATTGTTCTAGCTGTTTCTGTTTGGTGCTCAACCACCTCCATCAAGACATATTTTTCAAGGGATGTAAGGCAAGAAGACATAAGACGTCAGTGCTTCCTGGATTCGTTTGGTAAACCAGTACAATTCATTTTAAGAGCAGAAAAACAAAGCCTTTAAGTAGGGCATTCTTAAATAACAGGATTAAGGCAGAGGCTTATATTTCTTTCTTTTTTTCTTGTATAATGCATTGGTGGACAGTACTACTATTACTACTACTATTTACTACTGTATTGTACTTAAGTAATTTTCTTGAGTACAATTTGTTTTTGGATACTTAACATAACTTTCACTCCACTACATTTCAAATACAAATATTGTACTACAAAATAGTAAATAAAAATAGTTAAAAAAATTGCAGATCTGTATGCTCACAATGTGTCACACTTGCTAAATACATTTCGAAATGTCTTTGATATTAAACTGAAAATGTACTTTCTAATTTGTACTTTTGAAAACGTATGTATTTACCAAAGTAATACTCGAGTTCTTTAAGTACAGATTTGACTGAGCAACTTTCGCTTGTAGTTGAGTAACATTTGACCATGAGTATCTATACTTCGACTCAAGTATTGGTGTTGAGTACTTTGTCCACCACTGTGTAGGCTATAATGTCACCCCTAGCCCTAGCTAGGACAAACTCTCACCACCCTAAGCACATGTTGTTCTATGTCTGGGGTCGAGCATTGACAGCTGTGTAATGACACGAATGTAGGCTACTTCAGTATACAGATTGTCACTTTCTGCTGACTGTAGATCCAAAGCACAGGGTGTTCTGTGACCCTTGGAGAAGATCTATGTGTCTTCGGGTATGTGAGTACAGTTTTTCTACCCAGGGCAATTGTTTAGAAACAGACTTTGTACCTGCAGACTGCCTAAAAGTGTTGCGTGTAACAACTCAATGACGCTGTTAATAAGATGTTATGCAACCCTCGCTTGGACAAAAGAGCCCTATTTAATGTTGCAGCCCCACATGTCCGCACATTCTTGTAGCCCTAATTGCTGTCCCACTTCTACCAGAAGATTATATTTTGCAAATTGGAGCATCTATTCAAAAGCCTTACTAATTACATGCTGCAAGAAACCAAATGGAAGTAGTTTCTTCGTGCCAAAATTATAAGCACAATTTAACTTTCATAGAGGTTTGAGTTATCTTGCCATGATGTAACTCCAAATATTGGCAAGATATCTTGAATAGTTGCTCTGTTGAATAGAAATGTATAATCCAAAATAGTCTCCACACATTGCACTTTGGAAAAGTCTCACTAATTACCGCTAAACGCACACAAAGTTGACTTCGGCAATGTATAACATTACAAAATCTTAAAAAAAACAAAAAACAATATATGTTGATTTTACAATTTGAATTAGGGAAAAGATCTAGTAGGCCAGTAACAGAATCGTGGCATTTGTTATTGCACAAATAATACACTGCAATAGCACATTTATCCATCATAGTAAACAGATGGGGGAAACAAAGCTGTGCTGGGTTTTGTAATGTTATAATTGGCAGAATCCAGTTTGTTGTTTCTAAAAGTCTGACTTTGACACCTGTTTCACCATACAATGTAAATCAAGTTTTTTAATCAACGGAGCAACTATTGAAGATATCTCACTCATATTTGGAGTTGCATCATGGCAAGCTAACTACACAACACAAAACGTTTAGTGGAGCTTTAACCATTTGAACCCCAGCATCCATTTTCTGGGGGGAACATTCGCCAAAAATGGCAGATTTACAAGCTCACAACATTGTGTTGTGAGCATTGTGTTTAGATCAGCTATTGTAGGTGAGATTTGGTGTAGAGGTCCAAGTACAGTTTCAACTGCAGGTCTGTTTGACTAAGAAAAGAGGGTTTAAGTGGTTAAGGCTAGTGGCAACAGCAACACTCCAAGTGATCCAACAATAGATATGCATAAATACAGTGGTGGAAAGTAACTATGTATATTTATTCAATATACATTATACTTCTAATCCACTATATCTCAGAGGTAAATATTGTACTTTTTACCCTAGTACAATTATTTGACAGCTTACTTTACTTAACCACTATGGCTGCCTCTTGATCTGACACCTTCATCCATGCCTCTCCTGTCTGTAAAACAGTGTGATGGTCTGAGAATAATGAATAACCTGCTGCATTGTGGGGTGTGGTGATCTGTCATAGACATAGGCAAGATACGCCCTCAGATCTAAAAGGGCTCAGATCTAAAAAGAGAAAGTTAAACATCAATGTTTGCGCAATATAGCTTTAGAACCACAATGAGATAAGGGTTATCATCATCAAAAGTCATAATTTATCTTGAATCCTTCTTTGCACTCTTGTGTCATTCTCTGTCTGGAACTCTCTCCCCCAGAAAACACACACACATACTGAATAGCTGTGTCTCCTTTTCAGTTCACATGTCAATATGATTAAATTGTAAAATACAACTTTATAATATCTCTGCGGGTTTTATGATTGCATTTCTTCATACTTTCCTGTTTAACAAGGGTGGCTGGTGTATGTCTGCTTAGTCAAATAAAAAGCATGACTCTGATCACACCCATAAAGGCCTATCCCAGATACTGAACAAAGTCTAACATGTAACACTTTTATTGCATACTTCACTTGGCCATTATAAATATGCCACATTCCTTTCAACAACCCTGACTAATATAGACATACAGTATGTGGAATAAATTTTGATGCAAGATAACCGCTCTGCAACAGGAACTGGCAGGTGAATAAGCACTCCAGACAATACTGCTATCATTCTCTGCCATAGTAGCCGCTGGGTGTATAATATTGTGAAAGGAGAAGGGTAATAATGCAAACTGAACTGCCTCATCAGAAAGTCACAGTTGGAGGAACTTTGAAGAGAATTCATGAAATATTATCAACTTATTTCATGTCCAGTAGCTGCTCTAACGTCTACTAGCTACTGGGTGAAATCGCGAGGTCAAAGGCTGATGTACACGACACTCACAAACTTCAAACAATAGAACCTGTTTCTCAGGTTTCATTCCCTTGGATGTTTTATAGCACCAAAGGACCGCCAAGCCTGCCTGTGTGTGTTCCTTTGGAACAATAACCGCTTAGCCCATCAATAGAACAGCCACAATTACGTGAGACAAGGTGATGGAAGGAACGAGGCCAGAGGTCGTTGGTGTCCCACACCATCAATAGACTCTATTTCCACCAGCAGATAAAGATCTACTCCAATCCAAGAGGCTGGTGTGTCCATTGTAGCCCGAAGATGTTTACCAGGCAATAATGTTTAAGCACAAACAAGAGAAAACCAGTTATAATCTGCTTTAGGGTTGTTGAGCTAGAGGCTAGAGGAACAATTTAAACAACAGGTGACAGATGTAATTATGAGCTAAAATGAAGCCTAGCAGTATGTTTAACTCCGACAAGTAGGTTACCCTCCATTCAGCAGGTTATGTTTTCGCCCCTGTTTGTTTGTCTGTCTATTTGTGAACAACACACCTCAAGACATAATGTGAATCAACAATCAATAAGGATTTATTTGTCACTTACTTATACAAGTAGAAGCAGCAAAATGTTGGTGGGACATGTTCCACAAAGACTGTGCTACCCTTATCAGTACTTGCGTAGGTACCGATAAAAATGGTATCCGTTATAAAAGCTACAGTACACCATAAATCCCTTAGTGTACACTCTTTGCAGTTACCCTTATGGTTCAACTTGGTTCGCACTTGGTGCACACTCTTCAGAGTTAAACTAACATTGAGGATTGTACTTTTAGTAGCTAGAATATTTGAAAGGTTCTACTACTTGATCATCAAATTATGGCCCTGTAATGTGTGATTTTAAACAACCCTAACCCAAAAGGTAATGGGTAAAAACAAACTCACAGATTTGAGTACCATAAAGTGCACTGCACTTTAACCCCAACATAAATTCCACGTGACCATTTATCATTTGACAGCTTTGATCGGATAGTTGGACAGACACCACAAATGAGGAGCTTCTTGCTGTTAGTGAGCTAAGAAGCTGTGTTTAAAGTCCACAGTGAAAAGTCACTGTAAGCAATAACATGCCTTTACTTATATGAAGTAGTTATTTTGTGACAATTTCAATATTTTTATATATTTTAATGCCAGTCAAATTGTAATTATTATTATATGTTGCTTGCAGTTCTGTATGATGTATGTGCATAGCTTTTGAAATTGTAGTTGCTTAGTGTCGAAACTATTGCAAACTAGTGTATATGTAATGTATGACACATACAGTATGTTTACAGTAAATTGTATATTCATTTTCGAAGACAAGTAATGTAGGTTACCTACTGAAAACGTACACATATCGATTGTGGTTTAGAAATCACATGATTAAAGCAAGTCTTTTTGTACGATATCAGTGGTTCTCAAAGTGGAGTTCAGGGACCCTCAGGGTTCCTTGAGGGGGCTCCAAATGGACCCTTACGGGTCTGTAACTCTGAGAGTTGTGCAGATCTTTGAAATTAAAACATCTGAGAACCACTGTACAATGTGTTTATTTGTGCTGCCAAGGGGGAGCTCTGCTCTCTACTTGATCTTTCTAGCATGGTTTAGTTTAGTTAAGTTTAGTTTCTTACTCTCTGTGTGTTCAGATGATGAAGCTACCCTCTTCTTCCTCATGGACCGGTAGAAGCGTGAGTTCCTGCGGTTGGAGTCTCTGCTAAACCCATTTTTGGGGTCGTCCTCATCCTCATCTTCATCGTGACTGGGGTGTACCACGGCCGCCGGGCGCTTCTCGGGGGGCACCTGCGACTTCTGCCCCCACTTGCCCCTGAACAGGGCTGTCATTGCCATGGTAACGGGCAGCTTTACTTCCCCCCACCCTCCCCTCCTAGATGAGAGGAAGAGAGTCCCCTGCCGCACTGACAACTTTGAGGGAATGTGGGGATGAAAGAGTCCATCAAATATTATCCGGAATCCAAGAGAAAATCCATCCCTGTCAACAAGTCCTGGTAAGAATTATTCCCAAGCGTAGGTTAATAACTAAACCTCAGAACCTCTCACAAAACACATACACACACACACATTCGCGACTCACACTCTCAACAGTGCCTAACAAACCAGGTAAATAACAAACAAACAAAAATCCTTTTCCTGTTTCTATTTCTTTCTCTCACTCTGCTCCTTTTCCTGCAGGGGTAGGAGTGTTGTTAGTTACACAGCCTTCAGAGCCAGCGACAGTCAACCCTCTGTCTCTCTGTCTGTCTGTCTGTCTGTGTGTCTGTGTCTCTCTCTCCCCCCCTCTCTCTCTCTCTCTCTCTCTCTCTCTCTCTCTCTCTCTCTCTCGCTCTAAGCTGTAATTATTGCATTTACCGTATGACTTTCTCTCTCTCTCTCTCTCTCTCTCTCTCTCTCTCTCTCTCTCTCTCTCTCTCTCTCTCTCTCTCTCTCTCTCTCTCTCTCTCTCTCTCTCTCTAACTCTTTCTCTCCTGCCCAGCCTCTGTCTCTATTTTTTTGCTCCCTCCTTTACTCCAACTCCCCCACACACACACACACACACACACACACACACACACACACACACACACACACACACACACACACACACACGCACACACACACACACACACACAGGCGCGTCACATTGTACTGTTTCAGACAGAACATAGGACCTACATTCCTAAGCTCAGCCTGGCTTTACCTGCCAGCCCGCTCCACTCTACTGTAGAACCTGAAAAGCCACCTGCTCACCTGCTCCAGGCAGCTCTCATTGTAGCGCCATGTCTCCTCCAAAGTCAGGGGTCCATTTTTATCTTTATTTCAAAATTATTGTTATTACATTTTTTTTGTAGACCCCCTAATTCTCACAGTCTGGCTACTCCAGCGCACTTTGCGGTGGTGACATCAAAAAGTTTTGGGAGGAAAACACACAAAGCAAGCTATGGGATTCTTGAGTGGGGAAGTTTGTCCTCCCCACGCGAAGGAACTGTGTGTGTGTGTGTGTGTGTGTGTGTGTGTGTGTGTGTGTGTGTGTGTGTGTGTGTCTACCAGAGTTTTATCTCCAGTCAGCTGACCAGGAGAGTTTAAAGTTCGCTTTCTTTCTTTCTTTCAGCACAACAGTAAGTCTGCCACAGCTTTGTTTTAATGATAGGGCCTGGTAAAAGATCAACAATACCAAGTCCAGAAAGCTGCTCCAATCCTAAATTATTTTGAGATTGCACTTACAAGGAACTTGTAGGCCTTATGTCACAATCAAATTATACATTTGAAAGAAAAATAAAGATTTAAAATAGCATTTTAAAGTTCAGAATAATAGTTATATGACATAGTTGCTTTGCAGTTTCCTTTGACTTAGTTCCAGAAATCATGTCATTTGTGTAAAATGTTTGTATTGATGAATGACAAGGTGAAATGGAACCTGAGTCACTCTGAACTTTCCATCTAATAATGCATCAACTAATAAGTCACGTAGACAATGATGTCCAAACACAAGTCACAAGACAAATGTTTGTTTGTTAGAGAGAGAGAGAGAGAGAGAGAGAGAGAGTCAGAGTCACACATTTCTCAGACTCTCCCACTTTGAAAGGGTGTTGTCTAGTAAAGAGATGTCACAATGAATCACACCTGTAATGAGCACTGCAATGTAATGGCCATCAGGCAGACGACTGCATATAAAACATGTGACCCCAGACGCTCATGTCTTTTATCAATGCTTCACGTTGCTGCCACGCATTGTGAGCTTGTTGATCTGCTATTTTTGTTCCCCCCAGAATATGGATGCTGCCTGGCGCCTGCGGTTCAACTCGGGTCATGTGACCAGATCGAAGGTAGGTGTGTGTGTGTGTGTGTGTGTGTGTGTGTGTGTGTGTGTGTGTGTGTGTGTGTGTGTGTGTGTGTGTGTGTGTGTGTGTGTGTGTGTGTGTGTGTGCGTGCGTGCGTGCGTGCGTGCGTGCGTGCGTGCGTGCGTGCGCGCGCGCGCGCGTGCGTGTGTGTGTGTGTGTGTGTGTGTGTGTGTGTGCGTGCGTGTGCGTGCGCACGTGTGTGTGTGTGTGTGTGTGTGTGTGTGTGTGTGTGTGTGTGTGTGACTCCGGAGCTTATCTCATAAACCGCTGGACAGATCAGCACCAAATATTTGTGCACGCAGCCAAGTAGGCCAAGGAAGACAATTGAATCAAATTACACCAGTATTTTGGCCTATAATTCTAAATGTATTTTTCCATGGATCCCTTGTGTCATGAGGACTCCCATTCGTCTTCAAAACAGACTTTTTGCTCCTCCTCCTACATATTTTGAACAAGACTCGCACAATTCGCTACACATTATCTTTGGAGTCATGTGATAAACATGTATCATACAAAGTTTTGATATTCCATACCGATTGGCTATCATCCCGGTTTGCGGCGGGAGGGGCCTATGTTATAAAAACAATGTGCAGGGCCAAAAGCAATTTCACTTAGACCCATGGGGGGTAATACACATGCTACAAATGTCACTGCTTGTTGCAGAAACATGTTTTTGTCTTCACCAAAAAGATGCATGATCTCGGGAGTCATGTGACAATGAGTGTCAAACATATTTTTGATATTCCATACCTGTAACTGGCTTAGTGAGAGGGTCTTTTTTATTGTGTTTTATTTGGATTTAAAAAAACTAAAAAACTAAAATAAACACACTGTAAATCATGAACACAGCATCCAATCATTAGTTCTGCTTCAGCCACTATAGTTCAAGCTCTCTGTTCAACTGAGAGGACGGCACCAGTGCAGATATGCTTGCTCAAAGCTGTCTCAAAGAGAGTGCTTTTTGTGGGACCTCTCAGTGGGTAGCGACTTAGTGTTCCAGCTCTAAAGCTGTTACCCCAAAGTGCAGAGCACAGCCTCTTCCCCTAACTCCTTATTCTTCACCTCCATTGACCCAGACTGTCAGCCGGAGCTCCTCAGCAGACCTCACTCAGCACGATGGGAGGAGGATCTGTGGGACCGGATGTGACAGGCAGGCACCAGGGCAGACACAAGCACCACTTCAGCTCTCCCCGCCTCCCCTGCAGTGAACAACAACAAACACCTCTTCCCCAGTTCATCCATAGTGCCACTAGAGACAGAGAGAGAGAGAAACTAATCCCAACCAGAAATATGGGATATCAAGCTTAACCAACAAAATGTACTTTAGTAAAAGTACAAAAGTATTGGTATAAAAATGTACTTAAAGTACCAAAAGTGGAAAGTACTCATTATGCAGAATGTCCTATTTCTCAAGTTTTCAAATGTATACAATATATATAAATATTTTGTAAATAGCAGATCTACAAGCTCACAATGCGTCTCATCGCGAAACATTGTGAGCTTGCAGATCGGCTATTTTCAAATGGCCGAAATGTACAGCAGGGCTGAAGTGGGTAACCTAATGTATGTTTTGTAATAATAATCAAAATCTACAAAGTAACTAAACTAAAAGTTTTCAAATAATTGTAGAGGAGTAAAAGTACAATATTTTCCCCTGAGATGTAATGGAGTAGAAGTAAAAGTACTGAAAATTGGAAATACTCAAATAAAGTAAAAACAAGTCAAAATTGTACTTAAGTTCAGTACTTGAGTCAGTTGAGTGTATGTACTTAGTTACTTTACACCACTGCCTAGAGGGAGGGAAACTCACCTCAAACGATGCGCTGGGCCGTCCACAGTTCCCATGGCAGTACAAGTTCCTCATTCTATTTATGTGATTGTGAAGATATGGTTGTATATTGTTTGTTCTTTTGTCTGTGGTTTTGCAAATGGTGCTACTGTATGTGGGGATGTAGCCATGGTTCACATGACAAGAAACAAACATCTGACAATAAAGTGACATCATCAATCAATCGAATCAATTGAAAGACAAATCAAAAACACCCAATTAAAAAAACAGGAGGAACTAGAATGGGTTCTCTGAGAAACGCCAAGGCTTACACGCATGCACGCACGCACACACGCACGCACGCACGCACGCACACACACACACACACACACACAAACACACACATAGACACAGATAAGAGAGTGAGAAACAAGCACATTGAGACAACACAACACGCACACGCAGGTATTGTGACATAGGCCTCTTTGAATGTTTTAGTATTTGGTAGGATTTTGTTTTTAGATTCTTTTTACACATCTGTGTGGAATTTCAATCTATTGGGAAATATTAGAACATCTTTACCTTCTTAGTTATTTATAGAATTGCTTGATTTATTTATTTATGTATTTATTTATGTACGTATTTATTCATTTATTGGATGGATGGATTTTTCTCTTGTTTCTTTTTTCTATTTTATTTTAAATTTGATCCTAAAGGAGCAAAGATTCAAGGTGCAATATCTTTCCAGTGTATGTGTGTTTGGGAATTTGCCAAGTAAGCTGCTGCAGCATCTGGCTACCAACAGAGGGCAGCAGTAGCCTAATGAATCTGCTGTCACTGACCTGTAAGCCTGAAGCTCCACTGCTGAGTGGAACCATACAGTTATAAAAAAGACCTGAGCGGAACTGGGTTTTGTATTTCTATACCTCTAATTAAATAACTTGGTTTTGTTTGTGAATTATGTTTTTGCAATTGAGATTTGTTGCTTTTCATTTACCTGCCAGAGGTCTCTGCGTATTTTCCCGTTATACTGCCTTTATTAAGGGGCCAAGGCCGTAGGGCCTTTGGACCCTTATTGCATCTCTACACTTTCCTCTTCTTCTTCTTCCGCCACATTTTGCAGTTCTGGCCTAACCGTGCAGTCGCTTTTTACGAAACTCGGCAATATGTTAGAGGGCTATGCCAAACGGGTAAGACATGAAACTCACAACTATTGGCCAAAGGGTGGCACTATAGCGCTCAATTGAAAATGCAAAGTTTGAACATGTATAACTCTTGCCCTGTTTAAGCTATTGCCATGAAACTTCAATGCACATAATATGCGTTTCCTAATGACAAACAACTTTCACACTCTGATCTACCACCATTTGAATTATATGAAAAACAGTTCAAATCTATCTCCTCTGTGATCCGCAGGAAAAAGGAATGTATGCGTGTGTTGGTCTACTGACAAATGCAGATTCAACAATTCACATGCAGAATTGATGATTTACAAATGATATTTTATGATAAATGCACACACAAGTAATTACTTTTTGTAAAAATTACAAATTAATTCATATTTACATATTTGCGTGCGTGCGTGCGTGCGTGCGTGCGTGCGTGCGTGCGTGCGCTGTTCCAGTGTTTCATTCAGTAAGGTAGAGTCCTGTGTGGATGAGTTGGATGAGACTCGCAGTGTCAAGCTGTCAATGGCAGATTCGTCTGGAACCAGGCTAGAAAAAGGTAACATACACACACACACACACACACACACACACACACTATATCAGTGTTGATTTAACATGAAAGAGGATCACAGTAATTGATTTGGCTATTGGGTATTTCATCCTGGGTCTATTCGTTACAGCATATCACAACAACTGGACATTCATAGATATTTCTTTTGTGTGTGCATGTGTGTGTGTGTGTGTGTGTGTGTGTGTGTGTGTGTGTGTGTGTGTGTGTGTGTGTGTGTGTGACACTGTGTGTAGCTGTCAGACTGGGAAGGTCAGATCCGAGCAGACATTATAAGTTTCCTTTCGAACCGAAGTGATGAGAAGTTCTCTGGAAGAGCTGTCGCAAGGATCTTCAATGGAATAAGTGAGAACACACATTCTCACATTATTACACTGTGATACTGGCGAGCTCTCACTTACACCAGCAACAAAAATACACAACTCTTCTCCTAGACCTCTAGAGGGAGTTATAGATTCTCCTCTCCTCTCCTCTCCTCTCCTCTCCTCTCCTCTCCTCTCCTCTCCTCTCCTCTCCTCTCCTCTTCTCTTCTCTTCTCTTCTCTTCTCTTCTCTTCTCTTCCCTTCCCTTCAAGAACATTAACACTAAAAAAGATCTCTGTTTCTCAGGTAGTCTGTGTTATCCCGCCGTAACGTACGGCAGGGACCCACACTACTGGAGGAAATGCATCCAGTTTGACCACAACCAGCTCATACGATGGGCCACCTAAGAAATGATTCGCTTTAAGATCTTTTGACAGATCACGTGCACACAGCAGCAAATGTTCATATAAATTTGAATTTTTGGAACAGAAGACAAGCTGTAAACGGAATTGAGACTTTTGGAAAATTATGCCACTATGCAAAGTCTAAACCCATTTTTGGATTTTGCAGTGCAGAACATTAGTACAACTAGAAAAAATGCTCCTCGGAGCACAGGTCTCCACCAAGTCAGGTAGGTTAGTGTGGGCCAGCAATGTTCTGAATGCGCCAATCAGGATGGAACGTGAAAAATCAGACGGATCCGTCTTGATCACTTGACTATAGAGATAATGTGAACCGATTTGCGTGATGACATAAAATAATAGTTTTGCAAAAATTGGCCTCCTGGTGGCGCTATAATAGGGCAATGTTGAAAGGGTGACATTTGTTCCTCAACGTAGTGCGAATGTGCGTGCAAAGTTTCACAGCAATCGGACACTGCGTTCATGATTTGCGGCATTTTGTTCAAAACAGGCCACTCCTGCAAACTTTAGATGTCAATCTTAGCCAATCAGGATGAAATATGAAAAATCAAACATATCTGTCTTGATCACATGACTATAGAGATCATGTGTACCGATTTGTGTGACATTTGGATAAAATCTGAAGGAGTAATATCCAAAAATGTGTTTGACATAGGTCGGCCTCCTGGTGGCGCTACAAAAGGCAGATGTGAAAAATGCAGGGCAAAGGTTTTTCCTTGGCCTCTAGGGAGTGTGCATAAAAAGTTTTGCTGTTTTCTTCGGCCTGTTTTCCTCAGTGGGAATGTACGTGCAAAATTTCATGGAAATCGCATGCTGTGTTCATGATTTGAGGCATTTTGTTCAAAACGGAGCACTTTGGAAGCCAATGTTAGCCAATCAGGATGGAATATGAAAGACACGTTTCGTTTAATGACTATAGAGTGTGTACCGATTTGCGTGATGTTTGGACAAAATCTGTAGGAGTACTGTCAAAAAATGTGTTTTGCAAACAACCGCCTCCTGGTGGCGGTATAACAGGACCATGTGAAAAAAAATTAGAAAATCTGGGGCAGAGGTTCTGCTCTGGCATCCATGGAGTGTGTGTGCACAGTTTCGCTGCGATCATGCCAACGGTGCCAGAGATTAGCTGATCACTGACTGATGGCCATTGGTGAAAGGGTGAATGACTCAGTCATTCCCCCTATCACCAATGAGGATTACTGCTGATGACTCATGATCCTCTGCACTGAGTAGCTATCATTAATACGACAAGTCACTTTCAAAGTGTCCACTGGATGCTCATTTCTTACCATCCTATTGTGTTAATGATAGCCTTTCACCTGACGTACGATACGCTAACTGCTGACACTATTGCCGTGCTAAATTAATTATTGTCTCCGCCAGGCTGAAAGGCATGGCGAGAGAGTATGTTTTTCCCCCTGTCCGTCCGCCCGTGTGTCTGTGTGTCCGTGTGTCCGTCCGTCTGTGACCAGCTAATCTCCGGCACCGTTGTCTTGATCGCAGCGAAACTGTGCACACACACTCCCTGGATGCCAATTCAGAACCTCTGCCCCAATTTTTTCTCATGGGCCTTTTATAGCACCACCAGGAGGCCGATTTGTGCAAAACATATTTTTTGACAGTACTCCTTCAGATTTTGTCCAAAAATCACGCAAATCGGTACATAGTATCTCTATAGTCATTAAACAAAATGCGTCTTTCAGATTTTTCATATTCCATTCTGATTGGCCCAAAATGTCTTCCAAAGTTTGCAGGAGTGCTCTGTTTTGAACAAAATGCCTCAAATCATGAACACAGCATGCAATTTCCGTGAAATTTTGCACGCACATTCCCAGCCGAGGAAGAAATACCATTTGAAATTTTTCAAATCAGCCTCATGGTGGTGCTATAACAGGCCGATTCGTGTTTTTACCTATAACCGATCTGTGTAAAACTTTGTATGCACACTCCCTAGAGGTCAAGGAAAAACCTTTGCACTGCATTTTTCACATCTGCCTTTTATAGCGCCACCAGGATGCCGACTTATGTAAAACACATTATTTTATACTACTCCTTCCAATTTTATCCAAATTTCACGCAAATTGGTACACACATGATCCAGTGGCGTACCCACCATAGAGGCAGGGCAGGCGGCCGCCTGCCCAACTAAAATCTAGCCTCCCCTAGAAAATAAAGTAAAAAACAGGCAGTGAAAAAAATCCAAAGAGAATAGTGGCCGTCGGACCTCCTCGTCCATTCACGCGGGCAGGCAGCCAATCACTACCGTATCCATTTCCATTCAGCAGAGCGACGTCGCCTATAGTGATGCAAATGTATGCCTCATGGTGTGCCAGGAGTGCCAGTTGTGGGGGTCTGGTGGGGGTCTGGTGAGGCTAGCCATTCGTTGAAACCAGCCGCCACAGGTTCGAGGATCTCTTCCGCGGTGGCTGCGGGAGGTTATCCCCGCCCGGGGCTCGTCATGGACACCTCCTGGGTGTCCTGGTACGACGGGGGCTCCAGGAAATCCTCCCCGTCCTCCACCATGTCGTCATCGTGAAGAGCCATTGACTCCTCGCTGGCAGGGGGCGCTGCTAGCATGCTGCGGCGGGGACAGGCCCCCACTCACAGCAGCAGCGGCGGGAGGTGATGTCGGCGTCGTGGACGCTTGACGCTTTAGCCTCGGCATCGGCACCGGTGGGGGTCCCATGAGCTGGGGCCGCTCGTTGCTGCACGACTGGAGTCCCCGGTCCGGTGGTGGTGGAGGTCTCACCGTTGCCTCGTCTAGTCCAGCCGACCAGGGTCCTAGCCCTGACAAGCCGAGCGTCGAGTTGAAAAACGGTGAACATCGCGCAGTTAGGGCACGCATCTGGCTCACCCGGGTGGGTCCTGGCGCAGAACGCGTGATCGACCCCAAAGCAGTGGATGCAGACGCGGTGGGGGTCGTTTGCGGCAACGAGGAGGTCGCATTCCGCGAACCCGCAACTCCTCGGCGGTTCCATCTTGGTCCTCGGTCTGGGAAAACAGCAGGCTAAATAGCCTAGCTAGTAGCGTAGCCTAGCTCCTAGCGTTAGCCTAGCCTAGCAACTCGCGGTTAGCTTAACCTAGCCGCTAACTAGAGTTCTGTTTCAGACCAAGAAATAAGGAAAACTGAGGAGATAGGAAAGGAATACAATTATAAATTAAGTCTCGGGAGCGAGCTTAATAGTAGAAAGATTTTTCCCTTGGGAAATAATCCTTAATTCCGCTATGGGTTAAGCTGTAAAAATCTTTCTCTGATAAAACTCTTATTGTGTGTGAAATTTGTCTGCGCATTCGCTTGCAGAGAGTAGAAAAGAGGAGGAGCCTAAGTCACGAGGGGTCTCTTATACCCCAGGGTATTCCGGACTTGTGAAATACCCTAAGCCAATCAAATATTGGCACCGGGAGCGTGTGTGTTGCTCTGTGCATCGCCTGAGGGCGCTGATATCCCATCGTGAGTAGTAAACGGAGAACCGTGGTAAAACCGCAGCAGCAGCTGACTGAGTTTGACACCGCAGCAATGGCGGCGCCACCTACAGGGCAGCGCTCCGTGGATTCGTGTATATGTCAACAATGAAGATTAGGAATTTAATTTGCCAACGGGGGGAAAAGCGTCCTGTGGCTGTGATTTCACTCAATAGACTGCTTCATCGATCGCGTCCAAAAATATCATCGTGTCGCAGTTCAATGTGTGGATACCTTGTAGATTTGTTGTCAAGCAAGCAACACCGTTGTACGATGAAGTATAAATCAAACGTGACGTTTGTGATGTGGTGTAAAGTAACTAAGTACAGTTACAGTATAAAAAGTATATAAAAGCACCATTTACCATTTTACCATTTACAGTTACAGTACAATTTTGAGGTATTTTTTACTTTACTGGAGTATTTCCAATTTTCTATACTTTTACTTCTACTCCACTACATCTCAGAGGCAAATATTGTACTTTTACTCCACTACAATAATTTGAAAACTTTAGTTACTACTAGTTACTTTTAAGATTTTGATTATTATTACAAAACATACATTAACCACTTCATCCCTATAGGCTATATACATTTCTGCCATTTGAAAATAGCCGATCTACAAGCTCACAATGCGTACTTTCTATTTTTGAGCGTATGGTATTCACAGGTAATGACTGACATCAGAAAACGGCTACAAGGGGAACACCTGTATGCGCTTGAGCATTGATGGACCCCCAACAAGAGAGTTGAATTTTCAGGGAGCATTAGAGCTATTTTTTGTAAAAGAAGAAAGATCAAATGCTCTCAGGCAGGATGCGATCTGTGCCATCACTAGTTGTTGATGTGTGACTGACTGATTTGTTTATTCTTTTTTCTAATAGACAAAAGTATACTTTTGTCTAATAAAAGTATATTTTCCTAAATCTGGAGACAATTCATAAACTGTACAGATTTTGACTGTGCACATGCACTATATAAGTCCAAAAATGTTCGCATCCTACACCACCTCCCCCACACCTTCAGCCTCTGGCTTGCCCTAATATGAAAGATTACTGATTTAAGAACGATAACAGAGAAAGAATGCCCCGTGTTGGCGCAGCAGCCATTACCAGCAAAGGTATAGATAGCCTGGACTAATACAGAGGAATAAAGACGCTCACACACTTGCATGTAGTTCACATGACACTGGCTGAATCTCACAAGTGAGCCAGCCGTGATCTATTTATTAGCACCACCTGTGTTAATACAACCCCCACACTGATTGTGATTGACAGATGATGATATGACGAATTTATAAACAGAAATTGCCTATTTCGCAACCATGGAATGTGGCGAGAGAATATAAGATTGGAGATAACCCTGACAGCATTCTATAGCAACACACATTTGAAGTTGCACGTGGGTAAAATAAGTGTAGACGACATCAGCAGATTACAAAAGTAACATGAAAAATAATGCTCCAAGTTCCAGTAAAACTACCAATAGAATATTTAACAAGGGTAAGGCTACATTTTCAAAGTGTATGCATGACTCATCAGTGAGTTGGTGCAGCAAAACACTGTACAGTAAATAAATGAACATATCCCATTATGATACGTATCAACTGACACGTACCGTCTGCACTCTTTTGCAAAGTCTGCCTTTAGTACTGATTGAAGTCTTTATTTGATCAACAGTGGAGGGACCAACCAACGGTAGATCTGTGTGTGTGTGTGTGTGTGTGTGTGTGTGTGTGTGTGTGTGTGTGTGTGTGTGTGTGTGTGTGTGTGTGTGTGTGTGTGTGTGTGTGTGTACAGTGGCGGCCTTTGCTATGTTTCACCCGGCCTTTTGTTCGATGTGTACTCATTCCTGTGGTATCTGTGTTTGTATTTGTGTGTCTCTATCCATCTCTGTCCTCTGGTTTAGATGCCTATCTGGTCCTCGTACAGTGACAGCAGCAGTAGGATGCCCCAGCCGCTCAGCAGACCTAGGTTTTGCAGGAGAAACATCAGCCAGGGTCTCTCGTAGTTGATGTGGAACATAGTTGGGAGCTAGAGAGCAGCGATGGTGGATAGGGGACGAATAAAGAGAGGGCAGGGTTAGAGGAGCAGAGGAGGGAGAAAGAGTTTAGCAAACATCTACTGTACCCTAGTGGCTGACATGCACACATTTAGCCTCCAATTCCCCTCCTTTCTGTCTAATCTTCTAACACATATTTGACACATGCTTCATAGTTTTACCGCTACGCATAAACAATCCAGCCGTTTTGGCAGGTGCCTGTCTATTGTTTAATTCTTTAGACATGCAAACGCTCACCATATCAGCTAGTCCCACATATAAAAAGAGTCCTGCAGTGACGGCAGCTATCCATTGTTGGGTGGCGAGGTCGGTGGCCACAGACAGAGCAATATACAGGCCTATGAAGGAGGTCATGGCACTGCCAATGTTCAACAATAAGGCCTTGCGTACAGAAATACCACAGTGAAGCAATATGGCAAAATCACCTAGAGAGAAACAAAATAGCAGGTGAGCGGGGTTAGTTGCATATTTGATATTTAATGCTATATGCTTAATAATGCTTAATGCGATTGTAAATATTTGATATAAACTTCAAGTTTCATAAAATAATCTTATCTTAAATTGTGATTATTTGAACAATGCTGATGGCATGTCAACATAATCTGAAAATGTTCCTAATGTCAATATAATATTGTCTGTATCTAATTTGTTGTATGTTTTCTGTGTGTTCTTTTCTTTTTTTCTTTTCTTTTTCTTACCAAGTTCATGTGGTACTGTAGTTCATGGCAGAGTACAACCAGGGACGTGGCCACGCCTGACTTCCACGATAGTGAGAAAGCCTCACCGACAGGGGCGTGCTGGGACCAAAATTCAGCTCTGGGATTTTCCGAACCGGCCCACCGTTTTGTCAACGGGGGGGGGGGTGATCGTTTTTGTCAACGGGGGGTGGACAAGTGGCCAGCACGTCCCTGCTCACCGATAGCCAAACCATCTGCAAAGTTATGGATCCCATCGCCTACAGTTATCATGTAGGGCAGCAGACGCTCTTCTACAGGGACATGCGCACAGACAGAGAGGTTAGTCTTTCAATGAGTGCAGTAGGTGGGATAGTTATATTGTGTCTGTGTGTCACACACAGCTTATCTCACCTCTGCTGCGCTCTTTCATTGGAGACTTCTCACTGTTTTCAGGGTGAAACTGAAATAGATACATTTTATTAACATTATTATGATCATTATTATTATTATATTATATAAATGATTATCGGTTATAGTGATTAATGGGATTACATTTGTTTGTAAATCAGAAATAAAAGTTTAATCTTTAGATGAAATATTACGTGTGCGTGCGTATGTGTGTGTGCGTGTGTGTGTGTGTGTGTGTGTGTGTGTGTGTGTGTGTGTGTGTGTGTGTGTGTGTGTGTGTGTGTGTGTGTGTGTGTGTGCGTGCGCTTTGTAACTAACTGTTTTACCTTCATCTGACTGCACTGGCAGTGTTTATGTCCTTTGTACCTCCTGTACTTCTTATTATGTGGACATAAATAAATATTTCAAATGTGTGTGTGTGTGTGTGTGTGTGTGTGTGTGTGTGTGTGTGTGTGAGAGAGAGAGAGAGAGAGAGAGCACACACACACATGCCAGATGCTACATTCACAGTAGGTGTTGTCATTTAATATTGTGTGTAGGGTGTTTCCAAAACACTGGGTCGGGACCCATGTTTGGGTCGTGGACAGATTTTTATGGATAAAAAATCATGAGTAAATATAATAATTTACTACAAATGGGTTAATTCTTATTTCTAAAGTTTTCAGAAAATAAAAATGAATTTCAACTCAAACAAATTTCATAATCTCTAACGATTTTTGCTTTTCAGAAAAAAATATTTGTGACCAACTTTTTATTTTATTTTATTTTATTTTATTAAAGCTCTTCAAGGGAAAGAGACATTGTATTCACATCATGTATACATAGACAAACAGTTCACACATAGTCCCACAACAACTTATAGAAGTGTCTTTTCAGTACATTTTCCGTCAGTGGTCATTAATGTACTCAATGTAATCTATAGTTTGCCTGCTAGCAATAGTATCAGTCTCTTCCTCTGACCTGGCAGTCCTGAGGTTGCAAAACAACCCAGGCCGCTTCTTAACCCCCTCACCAGATCCCAGGGTTCTCACAGACATTATTCAATTACCCTCAGAATAGAAAACCATGACGTATGTATGTACTGTATGTATATGTTACAGGTAGATTGGCATTCCAGGTAGATTGGAAAAGAAGCGCTTGTTTTCACCGCCCGTCCGCCCCCCAGGCAATTCTGTAGAACCAACGCCAGAGGGCAATGCAAGCCAGACATGAGTCCCACACCACACACGCACGCATGCACACGCGCACAAACGAGCACGCACACACGCATACGCGCACATGCACGCGCGTGCACACACACACCCGCGAACAGCCTTATTCCATGGGCGAGCCTGAGGAGGCGGGGCTGGCGGGCTATGTTAGTGCAGTGAGTGGCAGTTGGGGCAAACCATAGCGGGGCAAACGCAGTCCCCACAACATCATTTACGATTCTGTGCCTATCGGTACATAACTCGGACGGCGCTTAGTCGACTAGGAGACCATCGGCCGGTCGTCGCGGGCACTCGCGCCTGGAGGCGCTCGGGCGCGACTCCTTGGCCTCAAGGTCTCCTGAGTCGGCGCGCCTCCGTCATGGTCCAAAACTATACTTTATCGGCGAAAAAAAATAGTCCGCGGTTGTTTGAAAAAGTAATGTCCCAAGCGGGAGTCAAACCCAGACTCCCATTGATAGTGGATGGGGAGTCCAATGATTATCGAAGTGCGCCACTGAGGCCGGTATGTATGTATATTCATGTTGTCGTTCTCGCATCGCAGCCCCGCCCCGAGCCTAAAAACAAGCGCTCCACTTCCAACCTACCTGGAATGCCAATCTACCTGTGACATATACTGTATACAAAATAAATGTAAACAATATAATAAAATGAAGACTTAAACAAATCATAATTATGTAACTGGATGCCCTCTGAACCTGCTTATTAAAAAAAGAAAAAAGGAGAAAAAACTCAACAGAAAACTAAACTTCAATTTAGAGGTGTTCAACCTGATTTCTACTACATTGCACTATACCACTATACTGCATATTATCTTAACATTCTTATATTATACCATTATATACTGTATAAACATTATTGTTGTACTATATTTAATTATCATATACTATCTTACACTACTATATTTGATATTATTGTTATTTCTATTACTTGTATCTCTCTCTGTCTCTCCTCCCTCCTCTCTCTTCTTTTCCCCCGACACGGTCGAGGCAGAGAGCCTAGGGTCTGCCTGACGTTTCTTGAATCATGAATCATCATTTAATAATAGAATATGTGGTAAACAAGGTATATTTATATCAGTTATGTCAGACAGAAATAATGCAACCATGGCCCAAAAAGCAAGTACCCCTGAACATTCCCACGTCATATGTACACAATCATGTTCCCATGGCTTTTTGCGGACATAAGGAACATAAAGGTAAAATTCTAATCTGGCAGAGTTTCCTGGGTAATAAATACAATCTTTGTATTAGTTTATAATGGTTTAATTGATTGTTGTAATTATGGGAAGTTAAAAGAATTATTCCATACATTCTGCCAATCTATGCAGACTTTATAGTCCTTTAGATTAGGGATTCCCAAAGTGGGGTGCTTGAGCTACCTCTATGGGGGTGCACGAGAAGAAACATGACATGTAATGGTGGTTTAATGGATGTAATAATAATGACTTGAAAAAGACCGGAAGGGTCGAAACGTTGTATATTATCTGCTGTTTGTTATAAATAAATAACCTTTGGAGCATTAAAAAAGTGAGTTGTGAGCCCCTCTTTGTTTTTATGTTACTGTTCTTACAGTTTGGCTCAGCACCAAGGAACGGAGGACGTGTGTTAGTTGTTCTTCTGAATGTATTAATAATTACACCATTAAACCACCTAATGGATTTAATGAAGTAAAGGCATGCAATTAAAACATTTCCTTTGTAAACTTTGGTAAAAGTTTAATCCAGAATGAAAAACTTACATTTTAAAGGGACTACACCATGAATTTGAACTTTTCCTTCATTTTTGTGTGTTTTTGGTCTCCCTTACCTTTCTTCTATCTCCAAAAATACCCCAGTTTGAGCACTCAGGCTTTCACAGCATATCTGGGGTTCTGGGGTTTTATGTAAATTGGTCTCAAAAGTGGCCAAACTGATTTGGCCCCAAAAGTGACGTCACTAGCGGTACAATCCCTCCGGTTTTTCAGTTCCAACTTTTAAAAAAAAAGTTTTTTTTTTGTTTTTTTACTTTTTCCACTCAGAACCAGGAGATAACATGCATACAAACTGGCTCAATACACGAATCCACGGAGCGCTGCCCTGCACGCAGCCATTGCTGCGGTGTCAACGCTCCGCGGACGCGACACCGCAGCAATGGCCGCCTACAGGCAGCTACAGGCAGCGCGTCTGTGGATTCGTCTATAGCGCCACGTGCAAATCAGGACAATGTGGTATTGCAGGTGAAAGTGCTTTATAAGCCAGAAAGAAGTTAGTTGGAATGAGTATATCTGAGGCTTGATTTAGGCTCAAACCTTTTGAAAAACGTTTGAGGGACATAAACAATATGATATTAAATATTAGTGTTATTTTTTTAATTATTGGTGTAGATCCCCCCCCCCCCCCCAGCCATATAGCCATTATAAGCCAACTATTGAGCCTTGAGAATTACCTTTTCCATGACTATGTCTATACCACAATGTTTTGCCTTTGGCTGATACAACCTAAAATACTGATCAGTGTTTTGAAAATACTTGAAGACATATAAATTATGCTGTGTGGTGGTTTCCCCTGTGATGACATAACCCAATACACAAGGTTGAAAGTGGCGAATGACTGAATGGTTGTATAGTCAAGAAAACACAAGTCTAACATGTGTGTCACATGTAGATGGACGGGCGTGAATTGAGATGCACTCAATTCAATTCAATTCAAAGGAGCTTTATTGGCATGAGAAAACATACGTTTACATTGCCAAAGCAAGTGTCAAAATATAATAAAAACAGTTTAAGAAAATGGGGAAAGTATATACAGTTGGAGAGGGTACAGCTTTGTGTTAAACAGAGCTATGTCACATTGCGTCGTTATATACATGTTATAAACAGTATACAGGGTATAAAGCTTTTTGAAACAATTTGACATTAAATACAAACGCTAAGGGTTGACAATTGTCATATCCTGGGACCCCAAATGACTCCCCTGCCAGAAGGCTGTTTCGAGCCTTCCCTAAAACACCCTGGACAATGCACCACTTGTCCTCCTAGACTCTTCTCCCTCCTGGCTCCCAAACTGTGGAACAAGCTCCTCCTTGCAGTCAGAACTGCAGACACACTCCCAATTTTCCTCCACCTTTGACTCCACCTCAACCGCTAGCACTCTTCTTACTTTATATACCTTCTAGTCACTTTTTTTTTGGTTAGATGCTAGTTCACTATGCAGACATATACTGTATATGTTGGCTGCCTGTTTATGTTACTATAACATTGGACATTAAAAATGAAATAACAAAAAATGATGGTCGACACATTCATCAGAAGTTATGAGAAGAAGGAACGTGTGTTTACTATGAGTTCATTTTCAATTTCCCCAGTACCCAAACGTACTTACAAAAATGAATTAAATATTTATTCATTAAGCCGTATTTAATGGTGAAAATAGACAAGCTTGTAGATCATCAATTTTCACTTTCTTAAAATTCATTTTGGATTTGTTCAATATTTTTTATTTTGAAATAAGACTAAAAATATAAAATAAAAATGTATACTTGTGAGTCGCGACCCGTAAAAATGATTCCCAAAAACAGGTCCCGACCCTTGTTTGGGAAACAGTGCCCTAGAGAAAACGTTTCCAATAAGAACGCTCCAACATGTCCCAGCACAACACTTTCATCCGGCAGATAATTATCCCTCTGGTGAATGTGCTGTGCTGGAACACGTTGGACTGTTCCTACTCTTCTACTACACGAACAAGCCCTTAAAAAACATTGTATTTGATGAGCAGTGTCTTGGACTTCACTTTTCCTCTGCTTTTCCGAAGAGCACCTTCATTCACTTCTTAATCACTTAAGGCCCTTTACACTTAATTGTCCGGAGAACCAAGGGCTCTATACTACAGGTAGGTCTGCTCCTTCTTCCCCTCTACACCAAATATCTTCACCGAATGTAGCCAATCTTCGTCGCAGATCGGCTACTTTCACAAGAATGTTCGCCCCCCAGAATTGGGACGCTAGGGTTCATGTGCATGTTAGATGCATGTTAGATGCTCCAGCCTTCTTCATTTGTCTTTGGATATTATAATACTCTATATTCATATTGAATGTGGGCTTACAATTTCTGTGAACTGTGACATGATGATGCATTTGATGTGAGGATGATGAATGGTTAACAGTTTGTCTACGTGTTCTAAAAGATGTGATTGTTAAATGTGAGCGTTAAACTATTATGTTAGTCAACGTGACTCAGAAGGCATGTTGCACTAAATGCTTCTGTCTCTGTGTGTTCAGCAACAATGAGTAAATGGCCTGCTTAATGGAACTCCCATTTAAAGTCCATCAGAGTTAATTAGACAAAACACACAGTCAAACACAGACATTAAACACACGCACACACACACGTCTGCACGCACGCACGCACGCACACACACACACACACACACACATAAACATGCTCTCATTAAACACACCCACACAAAACACATACAAACGTTAACCACACTCAAACACACACACACACACACACACACACACACACACACACACACACACACACACACACACACACACACACACACACACACACACACACACACACACACACACACACACACACACACACACACACACACACACACACACACACACACACACACACACACACACAACAAATAATGAAAACACTCAGACATTCCATCGTCACCACTGAGCCCTCCTGCTGTCAAACAGGAAGTCATGTGACCTGTGGAAGGTGCTTAAAAGAAGACGCCTGGCATTGGCTCATACACAACACAACCCAGACACAACCATCAGCACCCCGACTACATCAGACCACATCAGCAGAACCCAGAGAACTCTGATCCAGACCAGACCTGCAAAACTCCTCTGAGATCAAACTCAACACAGAAGTAAGTACAATACCCCCCCCCCTCCTCTCCCCTCCCTCTCCCTCTTTCCATCGCTCTCTATCTCTCTCTGTCTGTCTGTCTCTTTTTATTTGATTATCAGGCCTGTTTCAGATCTTTGCGGCCTGAAAATCCTGTTAAGTGGTCTCCATATATGGGCATGTTTTTGTTATGTCTATGACATAACACGTCATGTAATATGTCCGATTTGTGACAGTTTTGTACCCGTTAATATTACGTTTCCTGGGAGGATTCTTTTTGCAGCCATTAACATTAGAATGTCCCATTTGTGTCATTTTTTCACCCGTTGATACGAACCACGAACGTGGTGTGACAGTCTTTTTTTTGCACCCGGTAACATTAAAATGTTCCACTTGTGACGAAAGTTTTGGGACAATTCACACCTGTTAACATTGAAACGCGAGTGGGCGATGGCGTAACATGTCACATTTTTGTACAAGTGGTACCCGTATGACATTGCGAACACAGATGGGACAACAACACAAAAAATGCCCTCGGCAGATTTGGTCTGGCCCCGCTCGGTTGTGATTGGATTTCACTGCGCCCTAAGTTGTGGGGCACCAATCAGGGCCCAGCATGCATATGTGCGGTGGGTTTTAATCAGCCCCGTGGAAATGCAGGTTCCACACAGAGATTCCAGACTAATATCTACGCAGTGATATTAGTCTGGCCATGACAGGCTAAATAAAAAGGTTGGTGTCGGGCAGAAACCTCTCATCTCCAAAATTCTACTTTTTATGTTTTTTTTTGTAAATGAATGCCTGACTTCATAAGAGTGTCGCACAAAAGCATTGTGAGCTTGTAGATCGTATATTTTCACTATTTTTTACAATAATACAAAGGAACGGTTTTGGACATACAAGGTTTCCACCCGACATGGACGAGTACAGTGTTTATCCTTTTGGCATAACCTTTGACTTTACTACCTGTACTGTTGAAAAATCTGTTAATAAAGTAGTAGTCAATCAACCAATATATTATGTAGCATAATACATAGTTGTAATATCAGTTGTAGGTGTAGTAGGAGTAGTAGTAATATCAGTAGATTAGAACTATTGACAGTGGGCAGTGGTGGAAAGTAACTAAGTACATGTACTCAAGTGCTGTACGAGTATTTCCAATTTCTAATACTTTTACCTCTACTCCACTACATCTTAGAGGCAAATATTGTACTTTTACTCCACTACAATTATTTGAAAACTTTAGTTACTAGTAGTTACTTACTAGTAGATTTAGATTATTATTACAAAACAGTAACCACTTCAGCCCTATATCGGTCATTTGCAAATAGCCGATCTACAAGCTCACAATGCGTCACGATGCGCCGCATTGTGAGCTTGTAGATCGGCAATTTTCAAAAGATTTGTATACATTTGAAATGGGACATTTTGTCTAATGAGTACTTTTACTCTTGGTACTTTAAGCAAATTTTGATGCAAATACTTTTATACTTTTACTCAAGTGCATTTTGAATTCCGGACTTTTACTTGTAACAGAGTATGTCAACATTGCAGTATTGATATTTTACTTAAGTAAAACATTGAGTACTTTTTCCACCACTGACAGTGGGTAACTGTCCTGATGTCCTCTCCCTGCAGACATGCAGTCAGTTCAGACTCCCAGGGTGGTGATGCTCTTTGCTCTCTTCATGGTGATATCAAGCCCCGCCTCTTCTCAACCTCTCCACCCATTGCCACGACAACTCCAACCTCTGCACCACCAACCGCTGCTGCAGAGAACACGCTCCGCCACCCTGCTTCCCCAGGTGACACACCGACACCATGCTATCTACCTATCTATATCTTACTGTTATTATAGTGACACACCACACTATCTACCTATATATCCTTACTGTTATTAGTGACACACTACACTGTCTATCCTTACTGTTATTAGTGACACACCACACTATCTTTTTTATTTAAAAAAATATCCCACGATTTTGTAACCTTTTTTCACCCGGTGCCAATTATCTACGTGATCCTGGGCGCTACACTCCCCCCGCCAGCCTTAGGGAGCCCAGAGCAGATAGGGGAGAGTTTCCCCGGTAGGACGTAGCACGTGGAAGGAACACGTTATTCCAACCAGTTCCTTTCCCCTCCATCAGGCTGTCATGGGGGAGGCGGTATAGCGACCAGGATTACTACATGTTTTTGTGAGGCCGGGTATTACCTACCCTAGGAGACACGGGGAGAGCATGCAAACTCCACACTGAGTAGGCCCTTTCACCAACCCCACCTAGGGTATCCTTACACCACACTATCTATCCTTACTTTTATTAGTGACGCACAGGGCACCAGCCTTGGGGGGGAGGGGGGCACCAATAATAAAAACAGTCGTACAAGAGAGTCGTGCAAAAGTAGTGGAAATAGCCGCAACAGAGCCATATCTGCTCTGACTGATCTGCTAATTACTCTATTTGTTTTTTCTTTTTCTTTTTGTTTACTAATCTTGAAAGTGAAATTGAAAGTGGTGAAAACTGCAGAATAACGTTCCTCTTCTGACAGAAGTGTACCGACACACACACACACACACACACACACACACACACACACACACACACACACAGTTGTACTGAAACATTATAGCAGTAGTCTGACTTCAATCTCCTAACCCAGCGTGTCATGATAATCCCTACACAGACAAATCCTTAGTGTCGACTTAATTCCGAAGAGCGTATGAATGGAACACAACAGACCCGTAAGGATCCATAATAATAATGTGTCCCGTTCAACTGATTCTCAGATACAGACCTCAGTTTATTAAACTCCAGCCTTGAAAACACATCTTTCCGTGTGTGTGTGTGTGTGTGTGTGTGTGTGTGTGTGTGTGTGTGTGTGTGTGTGTGTGTGTGTGTGTGTGTGTGTGTGTGTGTGTGTGTGTGTGTGTGTGTACTTGTATCATACTATAATACACACACACATATACTATAAGTATATATATATACTTATAACCCCACAAGTATAGTAGAATTTGAGAAATAGACATTGTGAGGAACATTGTCCTGGTCCTCACAAGAGAAATGGTTGTTTTTATGGTTAAGCTTCAATTACAAAAAGTTTCAGGCTGGAGTTAGGGTTAGGATGAGGCATTTTAGAGGTTAGGTTTAACGGTTAGGATTGGAGTTATGCTTGATTTATACTTAGAACCGAAAAGAGCCGAGCTACAATCTCACAATGCGTCACGCTGTAGATGTCAGCTGTATTTTCAGCTTCAGGGTTATTAAAATGGCACAAAATAATTCAAAGGACATTCGTAAAATTGCCGTTCTGAAATGTTGATGTCCTCATAATTATAGTAATACAAACGTGTGTGTGTGTGTGTGTGTGTGTGTGTGTGTGTGTGTGTGTGTGTGTGTGTGTGTGTGTGCGTGTGCGTGTGTGTGTGTGCACATCCAGGACTGGAAGAAGCGTGCAGTAGAAGACCTGCTGTCTCAGCTCTCGTTGCCAGGGGGCGATGCCACTCAGCGTGAGGCGGAGGTGGTTTCCATGGCAACGGAGGAGGGGGAGACGGTCGCCATGGTGACGGACGAGGAGGGAGGCGTGGCTAAAGAGGACTTGGTGCGCTCGGTCGACGCCCCCAACAGCCTCCCGCCCCGAGAGAGGAAGGCTGGATGTAAAAACTTCTACTGGAAAGGATTCACCTCCTGTTAATGGTATACTATTGGTAATGGTGTACTATTTACTTTCACTTACTATTTACTAAGTCTGTGGCTCTCAAACATTTTCATGTCAGGGACCCCCAAATGTATATATATTTGACAGCGGACCCCCATCTGAAAGTATGTTGTACTATATTGTTGTACCTCAATGTAAAGATCACCTTTACAAAAAATAAATACATAAAAACGTATCTTATGATGACCAAGACATGGCCTCACGCACCCCCTGTGTTTTTGGTGCCCCACAAGGGGGTGCCAAAGAACACTGTTGGGAAACACAGCTGTACAGTAGTTAATAATGATGATGATGATTATGATTGTCATTACTAATATGTTTACATAGCAGATCTACAAGCTTATAACGAGTTATGTTGCGACGCATTGTAAGCTTGTAGATCGGCTATTTTCAGGGAAGATATTTAAAGTAGAGCGAAAACAGAAAATACACTATTATAGAGCCAACAATTATGGGGTTTAAAGGACAACAGTTTTTTTTACAACCAAGGTTTATGTTTTAGATTGTAATTAAAGTAAATAAAAGATGAGTGTTAAAACATTTTATTTTTTTACAGTGGGCGGGGGGCATTCTGTCCAGTGGCTAAATATGTCTTTTTTTACACAATAACACTGCGTTTTCTTTATTATTATTTACAGTAGCTCTTCTAGCCCCCAATTACTCACATCTGGCCATCAAAGACCACAGGACCTTTTTTATTGTGTAAAAAAGGCATATTTAGCCACCGGACAGAATGCCCCCGCCCACTGTAAAAAAGATCGCGAAAAACTATAGAAAGCAGTAAATGAAAAAAAAAATAACACTCATCTTTTATTTACTTTAACTCTCTCAGTGCCACGCCCCGAGATATCCCGATTTTTCCCGAGTACCCTCAGTGCCAGCACGAGAAATCCCGAGTTTTTACTTTTGACTGTGGTCGCGCTATTCTGTTTATTTTTCATGATCACTTTCGCTTCCTGACTCCTTCAGACTGACCCGGAGCCGGATGTAAAAAAAAAAAAATCATTTCCGGGTCACGTTGTTTTTCTCCGGTGATTTTCGGCCAGAATAGGGAAAGTCACGGTTTTTCACACGGTATAAAAAGCGAACGGAGAGGTCCACGTCTACTCTCTTTGGTCTGGGTGACGATCAGTCATCGTAGTCGTGTATCGCATCGTAATTTAGCCCAATCAACGATTGTCGAAAATGTCAACATCCGGTTATGACCGGATATGACGTGAGCCTGTTTGGGAGGGGGTGAGTGAGCCAGCGAGGTCATCAATGTGTCGATTTGTTGCTCTCTACTGGTAGAACTGTATTATGGGTTTAAAAACCCAATCAGATCATTTATTTGAATGAAAAATTACAAAATTAAAAAAAAAAAAAGAACGCAAATTGCTGGCACTGGGGGAGTACTTTATGAAAATACTCTTGGCACTGAAAGAGTAATTACAAGCTAAAATATAAACCTTGGTTGTAAAAAAAACAAAGTTGTCCTTTAAGTGGTTAATGACTTCCTGTTTCTGACCCTGACTTGTTCTTTTGCTCCTAGTTGAGACCCCGCCCACGGCCATGCCAAGACCAATCAACCAATTACAGACGATGACCTGTACCTGGCCAAGCTACCAATCAGCATGAAGCGTGTATGTGTGTGTGTGTGTGTGTGTGTGTGTGTGTGTGTGTGTGTGTGTGTGTGTGTGTGTGTGTGGCACCTGCCTAATTGTCCAATAAAGAAATTAATCAAGTCTCTGACTCCACCCCTTTCTTACAAACTTTTTATTATGTGTGTCTGACTGACGTGTGTGTGACTGTGCATGTGTACGTACAATATGTGTGTGTACCTGTGTGTATATAGCAGTATGTGCAGAGATGGTCAGTATTTTAAATATACTAGTATTTGAAATACGTATTTCAAATACATTTGTATTGACTGGTGTGGAAAGAAATTGATCTAATTTGTATCAAGATACTTTCAAATCTTGTATTTTCTGTATTTTATATACATAAAATACATATGTTATTATGTAATTTTATTCTTCAATTGACACATTTTAAACATTTACACAGGTTTATACTGCATGTGGAATAAATAAATAAAACACAATGTGAGATGTCAATTCTACTCTCTGATTGGCTTACCCACCCAAGAACGATTCAACCTCAAATGAGAGGCGTTTGTTTCAAGAAAATTTGGAAAAAAAAAACATATACCCTCCAGTAACCATCCGAGGAAGCGTATCTGATGCGCAGGAGGAGGGGCTGGGAATGTAAACTTCAAATAGCCTTTTTCATGTGATAATGTAGCGTCCGACTCCGAGGTGAAGGCCTACTACAGTATGTGTGGCTATTGTCTTGAGGTGATTGATAGTGGCCTTTGGACTCATGTATGATGCACTGTCTGAACTTTCACACAGTCTCTGCTAACTACAGGGCCACTCAGTCACACTTCTGCTAAAAGGTCATTACACACCGCCGGTGTGTAATGACCTTAAGAAATCAGGGAGGCAAGCACAGTCAACATCTTTAATCTTTAAATCTTTAAAAATGAACCCTAAAACACCATACGATGTGATTATGTCTCCTTAAATTATATTACATTATATATAGGCCTATATATATATTATATCTCCTTAAATGATCGTAGCCAACGATGACTGCATTCATACACGTTATTATTATACTATAATCATGTAATCCAGGGGGGAAAACACCATACGATGTGATTATATCTCCTTTTCTCTCAATCTCAGCATCATCTCCATCTTAACGAGACATTTAATGCAGCCTGCAGCGAAACAACACGAAAAGCCAAATAACATACATTATAGAGCAATAAATACTGACATGATGGTATTTAGGAAAAGGATGCGTTTTATTTACCTGAAAACAAGCCTCTGGTTGGTTGTTGTTAACGACTCTCCTCTTGGTAATTGCACGCAGATATTGCTGCTGTTTTGTTGTTGTTTAAGCTGGCTCCAGACCAAACAGACTCGTTCAGACTATTTCAGACTACTTCAGACTGCAACAGACTGGTAAGAGCACAATGGCTGTCCTGTGAATAATGGTCAATTAGGCCAAGTCCTAGGAGAATGTTTGGAGCTGGGCAGACACTTTAAAGCTGGCTCCAGACCAGACCGATTTTGGGCCGACTTGGCGTCGGGAAGCGTCGTATATAGTCGTCCAGTCGGTTAGGGGTCCGTCGGGGGGTCCGTCGGGACCTTTTCGGCCAACCCAGAGCCGACCGAACATGTTCAGCTTTTTGGCCGACTAGTAGAGCCATGGGGTGGTGAAGACGTGACAACAAAGGGCTGTCGGTGTTGCCAGATTATGTGAGAGAAACAAGCGACCATGTCTATGAAAACCTACATTCACTGTTTCTCGTTGTCGCTCCCAGAGAGAGAGATTGATTGATTTGACCTACTTTTGCGCTGTGGTGATGACTTATTGGGAGCAGGTGTGTAAGATTCCATTAGTATAAACATTTTAATTGGCTTTCATATACTCTTAATATATTTTTTTCAAATTAGATTTGGCCTTATAGATCGAAATATGCTCAGTTTTGGCTATTTTCTGGGTGTTCATTTCAATAAATTAATTAATGTATTTATTTTTGATTATTCGAATAACCGTTTAAAAAAATGTTGTGTACATGTCAGCAGTGGTGGAAAAAGTACTCAAATGTTTTACTTGAGTAAAAGTATCAATGCAATAGATGTACTCTGAGTCTGTTACAAGTAAAAATGCGGAATTCAACATTTACTTGAGTAAAAGTACTAAAGTATTGGTATAAAAATGTGTTTAATGTATGTTTTATAATGATTTATATCTGCAAAGTAACTAGTAACTAAACATTTCAAATAATTGTTGTGGAGTAAAAGTATAGACAATTGGAAATACTCCAGTAAAGTAAAAGTAACTCAAAATTGTACTTAAGTACAGTACTTGAGTAAATGTACTAGTTACTTTACACCACTGCACGTTAGTGAAGAAAAAAAGAAAAAACGCTGGGAACATCAGGGAAACAAGCCCAAAGTCGCTTATAATAAGCAGACCTGGCAACGCACAGCAGAGGGCGCTGTTTTTCCTTTTTTTTTGGCCTTTGGTTCCCAGATTAGCATCTCAATGGGGCAAGTCGGCTGACAGACTAAATGCCCACTTTTGCCAACCAAATACCAGACTGTTGCAGTCTGAAGTAGTCTGAAATAGTCTGAACGAGTCTGTTTGGTCTGGAGCCACCTTAACACGTACTCAGGCACTTTGGAATTCTGATTGGTGAAGCAACACACTACAGTCACTGGTACACTACAGTCACTGGGTGTTAAAAACTGTTCTGAAAGCTAAAATAAAGGAAAACCGAAACTTGAGATTGATTCAGTAAGTCTCTGTTCTTTTAAATGTATTTTCACATTGCTTATTCACTGTCTAAACTTATGTTTCTGGCTGCACATTAATGTATTTGGCAGAACACAGGATCAAAGTGCTTTTGTTTAAAAAAACGGGGGGTAATCAGAACGTCCTCTGATCAACACAGTGACGTCATACTTTTGGAACAAAACCTTTAAAGCCCATATATCCCCTTTTAATAATACCGTACGCTTGCTTCAGTGGTGTGTTCTAGATTTTTTTGGAGGGTATACTATAACAATTCCCCCCCTAGTTCCTCCCACACGCACCGCATGCACGCGCGTATAATTAATTAATGTAAAACAAAAATGCGCGCGCAGAGTTTCTGCCCCGCACAAACTCGGCCAGGCCCACTCAGGCCCAGATTCACAGTAACACACTGAGTAGGCTCCACTTACAATATGCTTTGTACTGATTTTCTACTGTTTCTAATGTTAATCACCCTGTAACTCAACCACTTCGGAGCTGCTTTTAGCCTTGGATGCTATTCTTTTTTATTTTTATTACCATAGAAGTGCAAGGATTGTTATAAATAAATGCTGGTTAGGATTATCAGATATAATAGCAGTGCTAACAGCAAGCATTCCTGTATCTATTACAGAATAGTATTAACTTGGCATTGAAGACACAAACTGTATTGAAGATTCAAGATTTTGCTGTGCTATGACGCGCAATTTGAATACTAATGAAGTGGCCTACTCAATTCAGTGACCTACGTTCAATGAAGTGAATGGCAGGTCGTTGAAATGTGTGAATTCCTTTGCCAGTAGCCATTAATTATCACCTCAAGAACAATTGCCAAACACATGATAAGCCTTCACCTTAGAGTTAGACTAGTCAGACGGTCAGACCACATTCTTGCTGTTTGTATTGCTGCGCCCCCCCCAGCCAGCCACTCATGGGTGCAGCGTATCAGATGCGTATCAACGTATCAGATACGCCGTTTCGAACTGTTTTTGAATGTATACGGTGTGACGAAAAAAATCTGCAGGCCATACTACGTATACAGCGTACCACGGTAGAACACATCACTGGCTTGCTTCCTTTCTTCTCAGCAGTGCACCTCTCTTGGAACGAAACCCAGACTACTACTAACGCTAGACCTGTGAAAGCATATGGAATGATCAATTCAAGGATTGAGGACTTGGGGATGGCACGTCAAAAAACCCTCAAGGAAGTAAGGAAAGCCTTCCAAAATGAGTGTAGAGGTGAAATGGGAATCAGAGCTCTCTCTCTCTCTCTCTCTCTCTGTATCTCTCTGCTGATCGGCGTCCTGAGACAGATTGGACGATTGGGCCTGCTGGTCTGCCATTTCCAAGCGCTTTATCATGGGGGGAAAGTAGGTTCTCTGAGGAGTATGGTCTTTACTTGTAAAGTGGCTTGAGAAAACGTGTTGTGATTTGGCACAATATTCATTCATTCAGATCCACATTCCATTGTGTGAAAAAAGCCCATGTAAGAACCCATTACTGATGTCAAGCCCAAGTGTCAGTGGCCTACGGTCCTCTCTCTCTCTCTCTCTCTCTCTCTCTCTCTCTCTCTCTCTCTCTCTGCCACACAAATGCCCTTTGCCAAACAAAAATATACATTAAACCCATTTAGAACTGAGGCTGAGGCAGATTTTAAAATATCCTTCTAAATCCTAACAGTTGTCTGGAAAACGTGTGTTGCTATAGCTAAAATCTAAAATGACAAAGATGCTTTCCCAGATTAACTATTGAACAGCAAAAAACATGCTAAAAAATCAGCATGCCAAGTAACTTAAAGAAAAATTATAAGTTTTCCCCCATGACAAATTTCCAATTTGCCTCTTTCTTATATTATTTGACAATTTGGCCAATGTTTGACCAGTTTTTATATAGTATAGTTTATTGCTTATATTACTTTTGATGCAGTAATGGTCTTTTTCTTTTCTTTCTTCGGGTATTAAAAAGGTCTTAAATTGTCACTTCATTATCATCTGGGGACCTGGGTGTCCCGACCCACAGGTTGAGAACCACTGATTTAGTAGATGGTCTTATCAGGGACGTGTTTAAACGGCCGGTCGGCCGGTATGATTTCGGCCGTTTTTTTAAAAACGGCCGGCCTGGTCGGCCTGGAATGGAGAGGCCTTTCTGGAATTGTCCCAAATTTCCCAGTGGCCAGCACGTCCCTGAACGATTGTGTTACCTGTTCAGGTAGCCACAGAATTTTTTCCTCCAGTATGATTGATCCCCTGATGGTTGCTAATCACTGAGGAGATTCAGGTGTGGTTTCACAAATGTCAACGAGGTCATTGTGACCTCGTTGACATGTGTTGTTTGATGTTTGAAAATAGCTCAAAAACCAGTAGTTTTAAACCAAAAAACAATGTGAATTGTTTGTCCGTTTGAATTTTAACATTGAAGTGAATGGAGCAGCAAATCTTTGGAAATTGTTATATCCTTATTCGTTTTGAATATCGAAAAAAAATCAAAACAAAAAAATAGAGATTTCTTTTCGAATAAAAAAAAAATGTATTTTTTTAAAAGACGTTTATAAACGTCTTTTTGCCAGGCAACAGCTGAATTCTCAAAGACGTTTTTAAACGTTTTTGGCAGTTAATGTGTTAAGAGGTTTGTATTGTATCCTAATGTCATTTTATAATGTGTTTCATTTGCTTGATGTTTTGTGTAAAGCACATTGAATAGCGTTGCTGTCGGGTGGAAACCTTGTATGTCTAAAACCCTTCCTTTTTTATTATTTTAAAAACTATTTAAAATAGTGAAAATAGCTGATGTACAAGCTCACAACGCCTCGTATTGCGAGGCGTTGTGAGCTTGTAAATCTGCTATTTTCACTACTTTTGTGCGACACCCTTGTATGATGAAGTAGTGCATTCATTTAACAAAACGTCAAAAGAAATATGGAATATGGAAATATGGAGATACAAGGTTTCTGCCTGACAGCAACGTTGTTGCAATGTGCTATACAAATTAAATTGCCTTGCCTATCATATCTGCTGTATCACTGCACAATATCTATGCACAATACCGCTCCACCAGAAATCATGTTTTTTGTCTGATTAATATGTAATTGAAGCTCACACACACGTGCACACATGCACCCACATTAATAATAATAATAACTTGAATTTATATAGCGCCTTTCTGAAACCCAAGGACGCTTTACAGTACACAAAATAAACAAATTTATTGCCAAAAGCCTGAGTAAATAAGTGTCTCTTCAGTGCGGACTTGAAAGAGTCCAGTGTTGGCGTTTGGCGAATCTCCATTGGGAGAGAGTTCCAGAGGTCAGGGGCTGCCACACTGAAAGCTCTATCACCAAGGGTCCGCTTGTTGCTGTGAGGGGTGGTGAGGAGCCCCAAGTCAGAAGACCTCAGGTTCCGCTCTGGGGTGTACTCATCGAGGAGGTCCGAGAGGTATCCTGGGGCTAGGGCATGGAGAGCTTTATAGGTGAGGAGGAGTAGTTTGTAGGTGATAGGGAACTTAACCGGAAGCCAGTGGAGGTGTTTGAGGGTGGGGGTGATGTGCTGCTCCACTCTGGCAGCTGAATATTGCACATACTGCAATCTGTCCAGGGTTTTATTGGGGAGCCCGAACAGGACACCATTACAGTAATCCAGGCAGGAGGAGATGAAAGCGTGGATGAGGGTCTCAGCAACAGAGTCTGAGAGTGACGGCCGGAGTCTGGAAATGTTTTTGAGGTGGAAGAAGGCGGATTTGGTGACAGATTTGATGTGGGATTGATAGGAGAGGGTAGAGTCCAAGATAGCACCCAGGTTGCGAACCTCAGGGGATGGAGAGATGGAGCCGTCATCCACGTGGAGGAGGAAATCACCAATCCTCTGAAGCTGCGCCTTGGGACCCATGACATGAGCTCTGTTTTCTTGCTGTTGAGTTTGAGTAGGTTGGTGGTCATCCAGGTCTTTATTTCATGGAGGCAGTTGACAATGGATTGTGGAGGTAGCAGAGTGGTTGGTGAAGTGCTGAGATACAACTGGGTGTCGTCAGTATATTACATTAGCATACTGTAACTAGAGGTTCTCCCTTTTGGAATGAATGGAGGGCAATTTCTGAGAATCTTTCTCTCCATTGATGTGGAATGTGGAGACATTGAGAAAAAACATTTAACAAGTTATCACAATAGCCCATGACATATGAGAACTCGATAACATATTTCTCATGTGCTACTGTATATAGAGCTGGGCATAGGACCCAGGAAACATAGAACTTTGGAAACATAGGGAACATATCGGCCCTATCTTGCCGCCTTACCTCTTATCCCTAAACTTTGTTTTGCATTTTTTACTATTTTGAAAAATATTTTTCAATACCGGTAGTTCAAATAGCCGATCTACAAGCTCACAACATGTCAATGTAGATTGGCTAGTTGAACTATTTTAAAATGTTTTTCAAAATAGTAAAATATGGCTAATAGTTTAGGCATAAGGGGTAAGGAAAGACACAACTGGTCCCTTATGTTTCAAGGCAGCCATCATTGTCATCACCAATTTGCTTACTGGCCCCAGGTTTAAGCTGGGTGTCCCAAGTCCATGACAAATATCTGTAAAACACTAAAATGTCCCGGTTTTCAACACATCACTACCAAATAATAATGAATATAATAAAATAATACTTGTTTTGTGTGCTTAGTGCTTAAATAGATGTTTATTATGTTCTAATCTATTCTGTTGAAAGGTGCAGTCACTAAGTGCTAAAATAATTGTTCCCCATCCTGATGAAACACCAGGTATAAAAAGATTCAAAGAAATTGTCATTGTAGTGAAAATAGACGATCTGCAAGCTCACGGGTCACATCAAGATGCATTGCGAACTTAAATATCACAATTTATAAATGTTGGTGTTATTCCATTGTAATTTCAGCGTTTATAAATTATTTTATGTAGTGATTTTATATTGTTTTATCTCAAATGATTATCATGCTGATTTTTTATTATCTTACTCTTTAAAGCACTTTGTAACCTGATTTGGAAAAGCGCTATACAAATAAATTCATTATCATTAAATCAACAGCATTGCGGTGATAATGATACAAATATGTACATATTTGTAAATGGAAGCATAGTAATATAGTATATAGCCTATATCTGTTGCCAGAGTCATTATAATAATGTTATGCTTTTCAAAAACAAAACAAACTTATTTGGAAGGATTCACATTTTAATTTGTTCAGTTAGTGTAGCCACTGCCACCTTCCGGTGACTCCATTTGGGGTCCTAACCCACAGTTTGAGAATCTCTGTTTTATGGTATCACTGTAATCCTTAACCATCAAAACATGGGTGTAGAGCACTAGACATCACCTATTGTGTATTATTATGTTTGGTTCAGGAGTTATGATGCAAAATACATTATTTGGTAATTGCGGAAAGTAAAATGGCCGCCATGGCCACCAGGGTAAAAAAAAAGCAGTGTGGGAGGAGTAGCATTTATGGTCAGCACACAATCTCCACTTGCCTCCAAACTTGCCACAGACTATTGATCAGTGCTCTGGCTAATACCTATAGGCTTCTTTCCCCACCTTGATCAGTGATCAGACTCTCAGCTTGACTGATTCCCTGATAGGCCAATCAGACCCTCAGCTTGACTGATTTATTGGCAGGGCTTCGCATAACGTTTATGCACCTCGCATGACGTGTGTGCAGAGCTATTGTACAGTTAAAACTACATCTCTTACTACATTTTAGCCACAGCACCAAAAAAAGAGGAGGATAGAAGAGGAGGGGGAGGAGAGGGAGGAAAGGAGTAGAGGAGGGGGGTGGAGAGGGGAGGGGAGAAGGGAGAGGAGAGAGGGGAGGGGTGAGGAGAAGAGGGGGAATAGAGGAGAGGAGAGGAGAGGAGAGGAGTGAGGAGAGGAGAGGGGAGGAGTGAGGAGAGGAGGGGGAAGAGAAGGGAGGGGTGAGGAGAAGAGGAGGGGGAGGAGAAGAGGGGGAGGAGAGGAGGGGGAAGAGAGGGGAGGGGTACCAGACGCGCACGCACGCACGCAGGCACGCAGGCACGCAGGCACGCACGCACACGCACACGCACACGCACACGCACACACACTGTCTTGCATGGACATAAACTTTGGACTCATCTGCTTTCCAAAAATAAATACTTAAGTAATTGTGATTAATAAGTGTAATAATAATAATAATAATAATAATAATAATAATAATAATAATAAAGATATAAATAGCCCTGAGGTTATATTGTCCAGGAGTCAGGACGACAAAGACATGGCTGAAGGGTGGTACAATGTTGATTTTGAACTAAATGTTTAATATGGCGATGTAGAATTGTCATGAAATGTAGAATTGCATGACATTCTGATATGGCATGTTGTGGAGACTGGAATGGGGGGGGGCGAAGGCGAGAGGTTGTGGCGCTCATGTCCAACCCCTAAAACAGCTGCTTTACCATTGGTGGGCAAGCCATATAACTCCTCCTCTGAAAAAAGGAGTTTAAATATATAGCCCTTGACCCATCACATTTACAGAAGACCACTCTGACTTTGACACTCGTTATTGTGGGATTCTGGGAATATTCTCTGTTCAACAGCGTGAACTTTGAGTCCTTTTGATTTTGAAGCTCCAACATGCCGTGCAATGACACAAGAAGCGATGAAGATGAGCGTGAATGTGATTTTTGGGAAGTCTTCTCAAGCTTTGTACGTCTAACAGGGTTCCTCGTAATTTTTTTGGTTTTGTTTGTGTTCTCGGTTGTAATAAATTGCTACCTCCTGTATTTGGCGTTAAGACGCAGAAATACCACTCAACCTCAGTACATCATTCTGGCAAATCTAGCGGTATGTGATATATTTATTGCCATTACTCCATGCATACAGCTGCTACCCAGTGTGCTGCAGGGAAAAACTGTAATATTAAGCAAATGGTGCATAGGTTTTGTAACTATATTTGGAGATTTTATGATAGCATGCCAGCTGATTTGGACGTTACTGGCAGCTGAACGTTACATTTTCATCTGCCATGGAATCCACTACCTCAGGATCGTCACGACTCGTCACATTCGCTGGGCTGTGGGTGTGATCTGGACCATAGTTTTGATTTTGAATACTTATCATCAATTGCTCATCTACTGCAAGTTTGACTTTGTTGACAAGCCCTTGGACACATTGATGTGTGACCCGTTGACGTTGGAGAAACTCACAGAGCTGACTTCTAAAGACATGTGGCTTCTTCGTGTTCCGCCTGGTTGCATCCTTATTTTGGCCGTCATTAGCATCTTCACCTGCAATTTGCTGATCCTTCGAGCAGCGTACAAGGTGTCGCTGGAACTACGCCAGAGCAACCGTAGAACTGCACGTAACGTGGGCTGCTACCTTGTCATGTTCTTGGTGCAGATGTTGCCGCTGCCCTACTCTATTATCATGCGTTTACTGTATAAAATTTACCCAGAGCTGACCCCTCAAAGCCAACTCCTGATATTAATTCTGATGATTGTCACTTCATCGGCTAACGCAGCCGCCGTGATCTATCGAAACAAAGAGTTTAAGAAAGAGTTGCGCTCTCTCTGCACTCATAAGGTTAGGGGTCCAGAGGATATTTAGATGAGGGCTAGTGAGACGAGGACGGCGAATGAGAATAGAGAGAGAATAGAGTGCAGTAACACGGATAATAGCTATTATTATTACTACTAGAGTTTTTGTTATTGTTCGTGTTATGCCTTATGTGTTTTTATTTTATATATTATATTATCTGTGCAGGTTTGTGGGCACTTATATTACACACACACACACACACGCACGCACGCACGCACACACACACACACACACACACACACACACACACACACACACACACACTCAGAGTAACTTATGTTATGATTGTTTTTAAACTAAAATCTCAGGAGCTTGTACAGAATTTGTTTTTGCATTTCCCTGCAGCTTTCAGAGCACTGAATGAGGACATGACCAAATGAGGGGAAAAACAACTGTAAGATATATATATTTTTTTAAGAGTGTTCTAATGTGGAGATATTTGCTTTTGCCAAAAAATATATAAATAATAATGATTGCATTCATCCAGGTATAAATAGCCCTGACGTTTTTGTGATTTACATGAGCAGTTGGTCCAGGAGTCCGGACAACAAAGATATCCTGGGTTGAAGGGTGGTACAATGTAGATTATGAACTCAATATTTTCATAATGGTGGTGAAGAAAATATAGAAGTGCATGACATTCATTCTGATATGGCATGTTATATATTTGTATTGTATTTTATATATTGTCTAGACAATTTTTAAACTGCAAAACCTTGGGAGCTTAATTTGTAATTCCCTGCGGCTGTCAGAGCCCTGCAGGGACATGCAGAAAATGTTAGAGGGGCAGGGGATGAAATTTCTGAAAGGGCATGAAAATAGCAAAAATAGCCGATCTACGCGTCGTAGAGCGACACGTTGTGACGATTTTTGGTGCGTGACACCGCACTCAACTAAGTATAATCAAGCCTTTACTGGAGATGCGGCGTACGGCATGGATACAGGGAGCTTTTCTTTCAACATAATTTCATGCCTCTTTCAAGTACCGGCAATTCTCTTCAATGCTGCCCAGAGCCAGCCCTGAGCAATTTGGTGATTTTACCAAATTGTATTCAATAACCCCTTTAACCACTCCCAAACCACTCTAATATTGAAAGGGGGCATTTGCATTTTTTTTTCATGGTCTGGAGCAGCCTGGTTGCCAGAGAAAACGTTATCACTGTACGCTTTGCAGAAACGTACAGTGATAAAAAAAAACTATCCCAAAAACATTGCATGTGAACGTAGTCCACAATGTTAACCCCTAAACCTAACCATAAACCTAAACGTTGAAATGCAACGTACCTAAAAATGTAACGTTTTTGTCGTCCAGAAACGGTGTCATCTCTGGCGATAGGGTTGTCTGGAGAGGGCACTTGTTTTTACAGGTAAAGGCCAGGGGCCAAGCCCCTTTTGATGTCTATGTGTTCACGTGCCATGAGCCATGAATAAGGACATGAATGGAAAAACAGAACAACTGTAAGAATCCTGAGCTGTTCAAAATAATATTTGCACAATGTACATTGACCAGTGAATAGACACAGTGATTGTGTTGTACTGTATGTGTGCCTTCTGCTTCTTTGCACATCTGAGGCTGTTGCTAAAGATTAAAAGAATAACAACATTGCTCCTAAAAGTGTGTTTTTTTTAGAAAATAGTACAGGTGGTGCAACATTGATGAAGGCCACAATCAGGTCTTTTTAACTGTTTGTTCAGCACCAGCGACGAACTGAACTGGATGTGTGCAACCCACTGTTCTGAACGCTGTTGCTAAAGATATATAGCCTACCTGTCTTAAGAGGTTTGTTCTTAATTATATCCTAATGTCATTTTATAGTGTGTTTTATTTGCTTGCGGTTTTGTGTAAAGCACATTGAATTGCGTTGCAATCTAAAACCCTTCCTTTTTTATTATTTAAAAAAGCAATTTAAAATATTGAAAATAACTCCATCTCCAAGCTCACAACGCCTTGTATTGCGAGGCATTGTGACCTTGTAGATCTGCTATTTTCACAACTTTTGTGCGACACTCTTGTATGATGATGTAGTGCATTAATTTAGCAAAACATCAAAAGTTGAAATATGGAGATACAAGGTTTCTGCCTGACAGCAATGTTGTTGCAATGTGCTATACAAATTAACTTGCCTTGCCTTTCCTTTCCTATCATATCTGCTGTATCTCTGCACAATACCGCTCCACCATAAATCATGTTTTTTGTGTGATTAATGTTATTGAATCTTAGCCATAAAAATCAGGGTTTTCTGAATGAGAACCGTAAATGATCTCCCCATGAATCTATTTTCTAAATAAGAACCGAAAATGAGTCGCGCCGCCTGTGAAGCCTCATTTATTCACTCATTTATTATGTCCATGGACATGACGATGAATGCAGCCATAAAATTATGGTTTCCATATGCAGAAAAGATAGTTTACTTTTTATAATAACTACATCATGGCATCATTTGTCACAATGTTATTTGCTACGTATATATATGCAATTATACATTATATATATATATATATTATAGAGATATTGCCACATTTTCTTTAAACTAATTTGGTGGGGGTGTGTGGATTTGATAACGTTCATACTGTAAGTCAACAGTCTGGAAACTTAATTATTTTTCTATACTCTTTTTTTCTTATTTCCATACTTATCCAGACCTGTACATTATTAAAATCTAATTCCATACTTGTGTAGGAACCCTGACACACGCACGCATGCATGCACACGCGCTCGCTTATGAATGTTATGACTAGTCCAGAGGTCTTCAACAGGGGGTCCGCGACCCCTAGGGGGTCCGTGGAGGTACGTCCATTTGTCTTTAAATGTTTATGTTTAAAATAAATCATGATTCTGTCCATTTCGAATAGCTTCTACACTTTTTGTGCATTATTGTGCAATTGACAGATTGTTGATAGTATTGACATTGGTTCTCAGTTAATAAGGTATGTTTATAAATGGCATTGGTACGGACACCCTACTCACTGTATAAGTTTAAAATAAAAGCATGAATACATTAATCTGTATTATTTTAATAGCTTAGTATTGAATGCACAATAACATGGTCTGTTTATACATATGAAACACAATTTTATACATAATTATACAATATATGTTGTAGCCCCCCCACCCTACGAGGTAGGGCAGTGTTATTCAACTGGTGGCCCGCGGAGCTTTCTTGTGGTCCCTGGAACATATTCCATGTTCCAATGTAAAATTAAATGCAAAGATGTTTTACTAGATGGTTGGTTGTGGAGCATTTTTATTTTTTTTTTGCCTGATGAAGACCTAGAAGGTCGAAACGTTGCATAAATAAAAAAAGTGAGTTTCTTGGAGCTTGAGAACAGTGTGCGGACTTCCTCCTTCTTTTTCTTGGTTGTACAGCATGAACATTTTGAATTTTGGTTGTCATGGAAGCAACTCGTATGAATGAACGTTTTTTTCATTCGTTTTCAGCACCTGGGTAATAAGAGGACAAGCTCATATGATGTGTTTGTTTATCTTCCATCTTCTCCTAATGCATCTATTAGCGTGTATGTCTTAGTTTTGTGTGGACTCTCCTTTTATGTGCTCTTTTTAGTTTTGTGTGGATTTTGTCTGTTTGATCTTCTCCATCTTCATCCACTTCAAACACATCATATGAGCTTGGGCTCTTATCTCCTGGGTGCTCAAAACGAATGAAAACAACTTTCATTAATACGAGACACTTTTATGCCAGGGACCCGTACACAGAACACACTGACATATCTACGACTCAAATCACCAAGGAGTAAGGACTGACACAGAAATGTTCCCATCAAACATCTAAATGCATGAATGCAGTATGAAGCAGGCCTTAATAAGTTACCATAATGGACATAATGTGTCCATTATTGTGTCCTATCGGACCTATAGCACACAACAAACGGTTTTGTTGTCACGGTCTTGTGGCCCCTGACTTCAAGTCATTTTACAATTGTGGCCCCCTGCCTAATCTAGTTGAATATCCCTGAGGTAGGGGGTCCCTGTTCCATCTCCCCATCAGTTTGGGGGTCCCTGGCCTGAAAACGTTGAAGACCCCTGGACTAGTCTATTGCATAATGCTGCTGTATTTGTATTTGTGTAATGATGCTGCTGCTATTTGCACTAAACCAAATGTTTGTTGTATTCTGAATACAATGACAATAAACATTGTATACTGACTTAATATGGATTTCTTTTTCCAAAATGTGGTTTTCAGACCAGCACTCACTGTAAACTGGTGTGACATAGTGCTCCCGCGCGCGCGCACGCACGCACGCACGCACACACGCACACACACACACACACACACACACACACACACACACACACACACACACACACACACACACACACACACACACACACACATTTTAGACGTCCGTGTACCACAGCAGGTCAAATTGCTCAATTAAGGCCACTCAATGTTTGCCATTAGTGGAGGCGAGACACAGCAGGTGTCAATTATTACACTATATAAAATCATAAAACAATATGTCAGTCAGATTCAAAAGCCTTTTGTGGAGGAAAACATCTCTTCCCCCCATAAATGTATACTTCTAATCAGTGTTTCCAGATTGGAATATGTTTTGAGGGTCAAGGATCACAATGAAATTATACTTATAGTGATCACATGTACCTGTGGCATGCTGGTGTGGAAGTGAGTGCTGCCATTACAGTATAATCACATTTTTACCAATTATTATGATGCCAACTCTTTTAGCCATCTGCAAAAGAATTGCTCACCAATAGCTTTCTTCACTAATGTGTTCATAAAGGTGTCTTCTAAAGCTGGCTCCAGACCAAACAGACTCGTTCAGACTATTTCAGACTACTTCAGACTGCAACAGACTGGTATTTGGTTGGCAAAAGTGGGCATTTAGTCTGTCAGCCGACTTGCCCCATTGAGATGCTAATCTGGGAACCAAAGGCCAAAAGAAAAGGAAAAACAGCGCCCTCTGCTGTGCGTTGCCAGGTCTGCTTATTATAAGCGACTTTGGTGTTGTTTCCCTGATGTTCCCAGCGTTTTTTCTTTTTTTCTTCACTGACGTGCAGTGGTGTAAAGTAACTAGTACATTTACTCAAGTATTGTACTTAAGTACAATTTTGAGTTACTTTTACTTTACTGGAGTATCTCCAATTGTCTATACTTTTACTCCACAACAATTATTTGAAATGTTTAGTTACTAGTTACTTTGCAGATATAAATCATTATAAAACATACATTAACCACTTAAGCCCTATTTTATAAGCTATTTGAAAATAGCAGATCTACAAGCTCACAACGTGTTGCGATGCACACGTTCTGAGCTTGTAGATCTGCTATTTTCAAACATTTTAGTACTTTTACTTTTGGTACTTTAAGTACATTTTTATACCAATACTTTAGTACTTTTACTCAAGTAAATGTTGAATTCCGGACTTTTACTTGTAACAGACTCAGAGTACATCTATTGCATTGATACTTTTACTCAAGTAAAACATTTGAGTACTTTTTCCACCACTGCTGACATGTACACAACATTTTTGAAAACGGTTATTCGAATAATCAAAAATAAATACATTTATTAATTTATTGAAATTAACACCCAGAAAATAGCCAAAACTGAGCACATTTCGATCGATAAGGCCAAATCTAATTTGAAAAAAATATATTAAGAGTATATGAAAGCCAATTAAAATGTTTATACCAACTTACACACCTTCTCCTAATAAATTACGTCATCACCACAGCGCAAAAGTAGGTCAAATCAATCAATCCCTCTCTCTGGGAGCGACAACGAGAAACAGTGAATGTAGGTTTTCATAGACATGGTCGCTTGTTTCTCTCACATAACCTGGCAACACCGACAGCCCTTTGTTGTCACGTCTTCACCACCCATGGCTCTACCAGTCGGCCAAAAAGCTGAACATGTTTGGTCGGCTCTGGGTCGGCCGAAAAGGTCCCGACGGACCCCCCGACGGACCCCTAACCGACTGGACGACTATATACGACGCTTCCCGACGCCAAGTCGGCCCAAAATCGGTCTGGTCTGGAGCCAGCTTTAGTCAGTTTTACATTTTTGTATTGTTGTCTTTGCCAGGCCTTTCAGCCTGGCGAGAGAGTATGTTTTGCACCCTGTCCGTCCGTCCGTGTGTCCGTCCGTCTGTCCGTGTGTCCTGTATGTCCGTTAGCAACTAATCTCCGGCACTGTTGGCCTGGTCGCTGCGAAACTATGCACACACACTCCCTGGATGCCAATTCAGAACCTCTGCCCCACATTTTTCACATGGGCCTGTTATAGCGCCACCAGGACACCACAATAAAGTACCTGACCTGGCGGAGACCTGTGCTCCGAGGAGCACTTTATCTAGTTTTTCATCAGTTTTGAAGTTTGCTGTATTGTTTTTCACCTGTTTTCTTATTATCATTCTCATTGTAGTAACAATCATGGATATAATTATGTATAAAGAAAACATCCACCCCTACTAGTTAAGATTAATTTGGTGAATGAAGAAATATCCTGGCTGGGACACACTCATCTGGTTTTATCCATGATTTTTGCAATCATAAAAATAAATATCAAAAGCTGTGCACAAAGTTATAAATGCCCCCAAACTACTGTCTTCCTTCCTTGATTTATTAGGGGTCAAAGCACCATAGATGCTGGGAAGACTATTATTGATGTTCAGATCAGGGGGATTAGTCCCCTGGGCACAGCGAGCATGGAGACCCCCTCCGCTACCACAAATCTCCCCTATTTGGTTTGGAGGACCCCTCCAAATATCTGGAGGTCAGAGGACCCAGTCCCGGTCTATAATACATCCCTGGTTCAGATTATTAGGGGTCCAATCATGTTAGTATCATGGTCAGTATCATGGTCAGTATCATGGTCAGTATTATGGTCGGTATCATGTTTGTATCATATATCATGACACACAACAAGCAGAGTTGCCAAAATATGAATACAATTTTAGTTTCAACTGAACGCTTCCGGTCTTTTTAGTTTCCGTTTTTTTTGTTGTATTTATTAGCACATAGAGAGTTAAAAACAGAAGAAAAAAAACCATAGTAACCACCTATTTTGTATAATCAAAACAAACATCAAACATATAAAAGAAAATGCATACAAATTATTTCAAAAATGCCAGTAATAGAGATATGTGTAAATACATACATACTGTACATACACACAGTACATACATGCATATATACTGCATACATAAGAACCACCTACACACCCGCCTACAAACCTACACACCCACATTATCAAATGCACACATACATGTACATAGACCTATTTATCTACTGCTTTTTGGATATGAGCATTTTTTTAATGTTTGCTTTAAAGACAAGCAGAGATGGAAGTCCAGTCTTATTGAAAAAGGCCTGACACTGAAATCTCATCACAGTACTGTGTGTCATGGTGTGTGTGGATTTTATCAGTCTAGGTTTGATTGCTACCTGAAAGCCAAGACACGCCACGCCATTAGCATATTATGGTTGAAGAAATATAGAAATAGGTGTACCCATATTTGGGTAGTTGCATTGGGAACTCTGTATATGGTTATGGCTGAGTCATGAGTGACATCAGAGGGCCGGCCGGCCGGCCAGTCCTCCCTTAAGGCTTCAAAACTCTGGCAGCATTGTGCTGCTAAAACCAGGGTGCTGCTGGTGTACGGCTGGTGATGTATTGTGCATGCTGCCGTTGGGCTAAGGAAGTAACTCCCCACATTGTTTTCACATTATCCTACATAAAAATTAGCTTTAGCCAATTGTGCATGCTGCCGGTGGGCTAAGGAAGTAACTCCCTACATTGTTTTCACATTATACATTACAATTGGCTTAGGCCAGGCAGTATGTACAAGACATCACCAGGCGTACACCAGCAGTAGCTGGTTTTAGCAGCACAATACTGCCAAAGTTATGAAGCCAAGAAGAGCAAGTGACAATGGGCCCGATTCACTAAGCAGTTAACGCCCATATTTTTAACGTAAAGGAATTTACGCGACTTCCCACGTTAGTAGTCTGATTCCTACTGGACGCGCTGTGAGCTTGTAGATCGTGCTATCATACCAACTTCAATGTCACGCTATTAATTTATAATATTGCCCATCACATGAACGCAGTCTTATCTTGATAAGGATACAGTACGGATGAAATATATCTGTGTGTCCATTACTCCATTTCCGATGTAGGAGTCGGACAGTGGAGGGTTCGTCCGAAGGACAGATTCCCCTCAGTAATCAATAAAGCTCTGATAAAAATTATATTGGTGGATTCCAGCATAATCTTTTAGTGAGCAATTGTTCAGTAGAAAGGGCTTATATAATATCCATTCAAAGTTGTATTAGCCTTTTGTCGTGAGGTTAAACTTACACGTGAGAGTTGCCGCGTTGTTAGCTTGGAGATCTGTCCATTTTGAGGCGTGGTGACGTCATAGGACATTTCCGGTTGCATTTTATGGTCTTAAATGGGGCGTGGAACAATGAAAATGATTCTCCTTTGACTGTCAGACAAAAATGAGGAGCAGCTGCGATACACACATATCAGGGATCTACACACACGTTCGTGAATCGCACCGCAGTTTGTGCTTATAGAAAAAACACCCTCCTTTAGTCACTTTATTTACACGTTATTTACAACCAGCTTAGTGAATCAGACCTAATGTCTCACTGTAAAGTATACATCCCATAGCCCAAATGGACGGCACACCGTAATTGGCTAGTTGGTTGTCAGGCAAACGTTGACGTAATGAAGCAACAATGAAACCGTTCATAAGGTACTTCAGTTCTGTTATTGTGAGTCGTCAGTGAAATGACGCAACAGCAGCAGGCGTTTGTCATCGACCTGGATCGGTTCTCTTGTTCTATCTGCCTTGACATTTTAATGGAACCAGTGGCTCTACCTTGTCGACACAGTTACTGTAGAAACTGTATAGAGGGCTGCTGGGACCAGAGAGGAGTCTACAGCTGTCCCCAGTGCAGAGAGAGCTTCGGTCCAAGGCCTGTTCTGAGCAAGAACAACATGTGGCCTGAGATTGAGGAGAAGCTGAGGAATAGTTCAGGAGGTCCCTACACATACCCAGTCTATGCTAGCCCAGCAGATGTGGTCTGTGATTTTTGTACTGGGACAAGATGCTACAAGGCCCATATGTCTTGTCTGGTATGTCTGGTTTCTTGCTGCGAGACTCACCTCCAGCCTCACTACAATGTTCCTGCATTGAAGAAGCACAAGCTTGTCCCAGCCACGGCCCGATTGCAGGAGAAGATGTGCCCCAGTCATGACAAGCTGATGGAGGTGTACTGTCGCACAGACCAGCAGTGTATCTGCTACCTGTGCATCATGGAGGAACATAAGGGCCATGACACTGTGTCGGTTGCAGAAGAGAGGACTGACAAACAGAAACAGCTGGTAACAAGTCAGCAAAAAGTCCAGCAGAGACAGAAGGAAGTGGAAGACCTCAGACATACCTTAAAGACCCTGAAGACTTCTGCAGAAGCAGCTGTGGAGGCCAGTGACAAGATCTTCTCTGATCTGATAGTCTCTGTCGAGAGAAGGCGCAGAGAGGTTAAAGAACTGATCTGGGACCAGTTGAATACTTCAGTGGCTCAGGCTGAGGGACTCCTGGGGCGGCTTGAGGAAGAGATAGCTGAGCTGGAGAGGAGACATGCTGAGCTGGAGCAAATATTCAACAGTGATGACATCCATTTCATTCACAGTTTCCAGTCTCTCTCCTGTTCCAGTGGATCTCCGGTCTTACCCAGTATTGTTCATCCTCTGCATTCCATCACGGATGAGAGTGAAGATGTCTCTGACCTGCGAGACAAACTCAGCAATAGTGTGAAGACAACTTGGCCAGAGATATCAGAGAGAGTGTCTGCAGTCAATGTTTTACTTCCACCAGAACGTCAGACCAGAAAGGACCTTCATGTGTTCAACCAGACAGTGAGCAGTCCTGCCGGTACTGTTTCTGCGTTTGGTGGCACCAGCGTAAACAGTACCAGTCTGTTTAGAAAAAACAAAACCTTCACCAACCTGTGTGGTGGAGCATCTGGGCAGTGGGCCTGTGACACGTGCTATGTACTAAATGCAGCTTCTGTCAATAATTGTGTCGCCTGTCAAAGCCCTAATCCCTCAGCTACAACAACAACTTCTTACAGTTCTGCATTAACCTTTAGCTCTGGAAGTGGAAATCCATCCACTCAACCTTCTGCAACCGACAATCCAACACCTGCACCAGCGTTTGTGTTTGATTCCATGTTTACGAAGAACATTGCTAGTCAGCGCAGAGAAAAAGAAAAGGAGAGTGGTATCTCCACACCAGCTGTGGATGAAACAGACCAAGATCTAAATCCTTTTGCAGACTTGGCTAAGACTATGGAAGGAGTCTTCGAGTTTGCACAGAAAAACCCAAATTTCAATGGCTTTCTTAGTGCTCCATTGACCCCCAACAAGACAGCTACCTCAGCTGACCAGGGCGAAGAGGACATTTACTTCAATTTTGATTTACTTCAATTTCAGCCTGTGGTTCAGATGCCCGACAAAGTAGATCTGGTGACTGGGGAGGAAGACGAAGATGTTCTCTACTCCCAGCACGTCAAGTTGTTCAGAGAGGAAGACGAAGAGGTTCTCTACTCCCAGCACGTCAAGTTGTTCAGATTTGACCCTGCCACCAGTCAGTGGAAAGAGCGGGGCGTGGGGAACCTCAAGATCCTAAAGAATACAACCGGCAAACTGAGAGTTCTGATGAGAAGAGAGAAGGTCCTGAAGGTTTGCGCCAACCACTTGATCACGACCACCATGAAACTGAAACCCTTGCGGTGTTCTAATAAGGCATGGATGTGGCTTGCCAATGACTTCTCTGTTGGAGACGGCAAACTGGAACAACTACGTGCAACGTTCAGAACCCCAGAACTGGCTAAAGACTTTAAGAAAACGTTTGAGGAGTGTCAGAAGCTTCTTTTCGTAACAGGGAGACGTTCTCTGGAGGAGGTTGTTAGCCCACAGCCAGATAGCCAGCAGGGGGCTATCTGACCCTGAACCGTTCTTCGTTAGGCCCCGAGACCCTACCGGGAGCACAAGGCTCCGGACAACATAGCTCTCAGGGTCATAGGGACAAATCTCTCAAAATCTCTCCACCACGATAAGGAAATGGTTCCTGGAGAGGAAAAAAGAAAGCCGCCGGCTGGAAACGCCCCGGTGGTGCCCCCCACACTCAGTGGATCGATGTCATCACCAGGGACCTACACCAAACAGGCCTGTCGCTGGCTGAAGCCGAGCCCCTAACACTGGACCGACCCAAATGGAATAATATTGGTGAATCTAATTGGCTCTACGCCGAGCAAGGGACCTGATGATGATGATAATAATAATAATACATACGATTTAGATAGCGCTTTTCGAGGTACTCAAAGTCGCTTTACAGATCAGATAAAAACAACTTTATTAGAACAGACTAGTTAAAAAGGTTAAAACTATAAAAGAAAGTTAAAGTTAAACAAAACAAAAAGGGAGGGGCAGGGGTTGGCTTATGTAGGGAATGCGAGTCTGAAAAGGTGAGCTGGGAGTGAGTTCCACAGTGTGGGGGCAGCCGCCGAGAAGGCCCTGTCACCCCAGGTTCGTTTATTTGTCCCGAGAGTGTCATGGAGGTTGGCATCACCCGACCTGAGGGAGCGGGAGGGGGCGTGGCGTTTGAGTCCAGAGATGTAGTGGGGGGCCTGGTTGTTGAGGGCTTTGTAGGTAGTATGATGATGATGATGAGAAGCTTCTTTTGGACAAGCCCATTCAGAAAGCAGAGGAGATGAGCAGAGGAGATGAGCAGTCCAGTCTCTACAGACCTGACATTCGAAGGCGAAACAAAGATCAAGGATATGGAAGGCCAGACTGATATCTTGACTGCCACCAATGTTTTGGGGCTCATCATCAAGCCCCATGCTGATAGTGCCAGCCCCACCTTGGAGTGAGCAGTGGTGGAAGAAGTACTCACATTTGTTACTTGAGTAACAGTATCAATACTGCAATGTGGAAATACTGTTACGAGTAAAAGTCTGGTATTAAAAATGTACTTGAGTAAAAGTATAAAAGTATTGGCTTCAAAATATACATAAAGTACCAAAAGTAAAAGTACTCATTATGCAGAATGTTCCATTTCACAGGTTTCAAATGTATAAAAAAATCACACCCTGTGTGAAGTGGGCGGTGTCTTGCTAGCTAATCACAATACTGAATGGAGTCAACCAATCATGTACAAAAGATAAATACATTTATTGAAACACTCTTTATGATGGACGAAACCATAACTTGAAAAAAGCAAATTTATGGATTTTTTCAAGTTATGGTTGCTTATATAGGGCTATGCACATGTGTCATGTGACACTGGCCAATCACAGTCCTGAATAGATTGTGATTGGCCAATCACAGCGCAGGATAATTGTACACATTTCCAAACCTCACTTTTAGGGCCGGTTTCACTGCCCAAGATATTTGTACATTTTTCCAAATCTCACTTATAGGGGCGGTTTCACCGCCCAAAAAAACAAAACTTTTGAAAATAGCAGATCTATAAGCTCACAACGCGCCGTGAGCTTTTAGATCGGCTATTTTCAGATAGCCAAAATATAGGGCTGAAGTGTTTTTAAAAAAAAATACAAAGTAACTAGTAACTAAAGTTTTCAAATAATTGTAGTGGAGTAAAAAGTACAATATTTGCCTTTATGATGTAGAGGAGTAGAAGTAATAAGTATTGAACATTTTAGATACTCCAGTAAAGTAGAAATACCTAAAGGTTATACTTAAGTACAGTACTTGAGTACATGTACTTAGTTACTTTCCACCACTGCCTTGGAGTGAGATAACTATGACCTCAGAGAGGAAAGACGAAGATGATACTGCTGAAACATTTCTCTGCCTCCTTTCCCATCAGCAGAAGCTCCCCATTAGTAGTAACATCTTTCCATTTCGGTGAACCCCACTACGTGCAGTGGTAACAGGTCGACCACGATCGACACATCGCTCTTCAAAGGTGTCACATTCGATCCCAATACACAAACTGATTTGTGTATGGAAGTGGAAGGAATTTCACAGAGGACACAAGACAAACATGAGTCAAAGTTGGTTTTGTATCAAACCATTTCCTCAGTATTGACATAGAACAGCTGTCAGTTAAAATGCAGGAGGTGTTTACATTACCTACGGGTGTTGACATGGAGATAGTTGAAATTCACTTTTGGTCACTCGTATCCACTGATTTGTTGTGTCTTATGCACTTAAGCTACATGCCCAGGGCTGGCGTGTCCATACAGGCGACATAGGCGGCCGCCTAGAGCGGCAGTTTGGAGAGGCGAAAAAAAAAGTCGGGGGGAAAAAATATATATATATATTTCAATTATTTAAAAAATAAGAATTAAACTAGGTCTCCGCCAGGTCAGGTAAGTATGATATGAGTGATGTCATCATGTCATCATGTGTCTCGCTAGCCAATCACAGCTGGTGACAGACGGACACACACACACACGGACGGACGGAGGGACAGACAATATGTAATATAAATAGGTAAGACAGGATTAATCAGGAACAGTACTCGCCGCGGAGACCTGTGCTCCGAGGAGCACATTTTCTAGTTTTTAAAGATATTTTTGGGGGCTTTTCTGCCTTCTTTTTGAGAGGAAAGTAGGCTGACAGGAAATGGTGAAAAAACGACCTTTGCTGTGTGTCACCCCCCCATCTCTCTCAGAGGACCTGTGCTCGAGGAGCACAGGTCTCCGCCAGGTCAGGTAGGTATGATATGAGTGATGTCATCATGTCATCATGTGTCTCACTAGCCAATCACAGCTGGTGACAGACGGACACACACACACACACGGACGGACGGAGGGTAAAACATACTCTCCTCCATGCCTTCGGCCTGGCGGAGACAATAACATAACCCTAACCCTAAAACCGAAATAAAGTAGCCAAAAACAGGAAAATCTAAATCCGCCCAGTAACCGATTACTTTCACAAATGAAAATAATAAAATCCAAGGATAGACCTGCATCATATCTGTCAAAGGTATGCCTTTAACACAATCCTTTAGCTTGTAAACATCTGTCAAAAGTAAGATGTGTACAAATATACAGTCATGTGTATGTTTTTTGTCAATAGAAACAGACAATCAATCAATCAACTAAACAGAATACCTACATGTGAATATTCGTAGAACTAGGAAACTCAAATAGTGTGCAATGAAGAGAAGATATCTGTAATAGCGATTTATTTCATGTTCCTGTGAGTTTTTATTTGTTTTATACAATAAAATAAATACTTTATTCAACATTTTCCTGATATTTTGGCATTTTTATAAATTGTGTGTAATTGCTGTGTAATCAAATCATCAGTGTTTATTCTTATTTAGACAACAAGCCTTTGTGTGGATGTATACACAGTATGCATTGGGCCTGTCAGAAATTGCAAAAGTAAAGATGATAATGTCTTACTTGTGGTTTTTTGGAACATATTGTAGTGGTAGGTCTTGGCTTACACATTGGAATAAAAAGTGCTCATGGGCTTGAAAAGGTTGGTTACCACTGCTTCATGCTTCAGTTTCCAACCCATCATCAGTCCATCTAGTCAGCTGAACCAGACCAGAGCCTCTGTGGGCACTGATGATGAAGAAGGATGTCACTCAGGTTAAAGGGACACTTCACCCAAAAAAACACTTTGTTTCAATGGATTAGTCAACCCATGGAGACTTGAATTCATGGATATTTTTTTAGTTTTTTGTCTCATTCCTAAGACAATAATTTGATGACCGGCAGCGGTTCCGGTAGGAGACACAACGAGTCTCCGTTGTGTCTCCTACCGGAACCGCTGCCTACCGGTCTGCTGGTCAATGTCAGGGACAGTCCTTTAAAGCTGCAGTCCCCTTACTATAGGCGAATCCACAGAGCTCTCCCCTGGCGCAATCGTAAGTGCGGTGTCAGAATGCACACAGCAGGAGGAGTCTGACACCGCATAGGACTGTACTCACCTGGGAGGAAAATGAACAGGTGGTGTTCTGCCACCAGGCCAAGTTGTACCGCTATGATAAAGTCCTATAGGCCAGTGGCAGGAGCGGGGCATTGGAGACCAGAAGTATGACACCAGAAGGGTGAGGTTGATCATGAGGAGGGACCATGCAGGTATGGTACTCAACGTTACTTTGTAGATTTTGATTATTACAAAACATACATTAACCCAGAGGTATTCAACAGGGGGTCCGCGACCCCTAGGGGGTCCGTGGAGGTACTGCAGGGGGTCTGTGAAATTGTTGTTAGATTAGATAAAAAAATAATAATTATAAAAAAATATATATATATCTTTTATTTTTTCAAAAATGTCCATTTGTCTTTAAATATTTATGTTTAAAATAAATCATGATTCTGTCCATTTTGAATAGCTTCTATACATGATTATTGTGCAATTGACAGATTGTTGATAGTATTGACATTAGTTAATAAGGTATTTTTTATAAATGGCATTGGTACTGACACCCTACTCACTGTACCTTGTACATGTTTTTTTTTTAAAGCATGAATGTATTAATCTGTATTATTTTAATAGCTTAGTATTGAATGCACAATAACATGGTCTGTTTATACATATGAAACACAATTTTATACATAATTATACAATATTATATGTTGTAGCCCCCCCCCCACCCTACGAGGTAGGGCAGTGTTAATCAACTGGTGGCCCGCGGGCCAAATCCGGCCCCAGCGGAGCTTTCTTGTGGTCCCTGGAACATATTCCATGTTCCAATGTAAAATTAAATGCAAAGAATTTTTACTAGATGGTTGGTTGTACAGGATGAACATTTTGAATTTTGGTTGTCATAGAACATAGAAGCGTCTCGTATGAATGAAAGGTTTTTTCATTACTTTTGAGCACCTGGGTAATAAGAGCACAAGCTCATATGATGTGTTTGAAGTGGATGAAGATGGAGAAGATGGAAGCTGGACAAAGTCCACACAAAACGCATACACGCTAATGGATGCATAAGGAGAATCATTTCTTTGCTTCTCCATCTTCATCCACTTCAAACACATCATAAGAGCGTGTGCTCTTATCACCTGGGTACTCAAAACGAATGAAAAAAACTTTCATTAATACGAGAGGCTTCTATGCCAGGGACCCGTGGCACCAGGCACACTGAAATATCTACTTCCTATTTTCTTAATATCAATATCTTAGCCTGTGCACCAAGAACTGACACAGAAATGTTCCTATCAAACATCAAAATGCATGAATGCAGTATGAAGCAGGCCCTAATAAGTTACCATAATGGACATAGTGTGTCCATTATTTTGTCCTATCGGACCTATAGCACACAACAAACGGTTTTGTTATCACGGTCTTGTGGCCCCTGACTTCAAGTCACTTTACAATTGTGGCCCCCTGCCTAATCTAGTTGAATATCCCTGAGGTAGGGGGTCCCTGCTCCATCTCCCCATCAGTTTTGGGGTCCGTGGCCTGAAAACGTTGAAGACCCCTGCATTAACCAATTCAGCCCTATTTAAACGCTGGCTATTTTCAAAGAGAGTCAAATTGATTTTAAACATATAATAACTTGTGAAACGGAAACAGGACATTCTACATAAGGAAATTAAGACTTTTGGGGAGAAAGGATGCAAGTACTGGGGGTGAGAGAGAAAAAGGAAAGGAAAGTAATAAGTAACAAATAATAGGTATTTTTTTTTTTTTTGCTTTTGAGTAACTTTTCCAACACTGGCCGCCACTGAAAAAAGAAATCCCCCAATTATGAGCTGAGAGGGATATAGAGGGATATAGAGGGATATAAAGTATGTTACTGAAATTGTAGATCGGTTGTTTTAGTGTGTGTGTGTGTGTGGTGGGGGGGGGGCACGTGAATGTGCGTGCGCAAGTATTTGTACTCAATTTAGTAACTTTCAAGTGCTTTGACTTAAATTAGTTACTTGTTACAGACTTTGATGACTTTAAAGTATTTTTACTCATTTTAAGTACTTTTACTTTTGAGTACACACACACTTTTGAGTGTGTGTGTGTGTGTGTGTGTGTGTGTGTGTGTGTGTGTGTGTGTGTGTGTGTGTGTGTGTGTGTGTGTGTGTGTGTGTGTGTGTGTGTGTGTGTGTTGCACTCCTGTGTGTGTATAATTAGTGTAACTGGTTGCATCTTTGTGTTGCAATCAGCCGCAGCTGTTGTTGAGACCAGACACAAACATGTTGAAGCCGTCCGCAAACATACGGACGGACGGACAGACATACACACAAAGTCAGTCCTTGGAGTGGCTAGCGCCACTCAAAAAGTGTGTGATGTTATTTATTGGACAGTAACCATGGCTGCGGTAGCCGTCGCTAGGGGGGAGAACCCATCGTAGCCCTCTCTCTCCACCAGCGACAAAGGGGTGGATTCATCCACGGAGGAGAACTAGGAGGAGGAGTTGAGGAGGAGGACGGGCGAGGAGGTATCCCAACTCAAGATGGAGGGGGACCGCGCACATACTAGGAACCGTGCGTGAGGCGGCTGTGTGTGAGTGAGTCGACGCAGTTGTTGCAGAAACACTATGCCCCCCTCTCTGTCTCTCTCTCCTCTTCAGTGTTGCCAGGTTTTGTGAGAGAAATAAGGAACCAGGTTTATGAAAACAGGCCCAAAAGAAGCAACTATTAATACATGAGCCCTTTGGATTGATTGATTGATTGATTTAATACTTTATCAACAGTTTGACATGGGGTCCCTCTAGTGGTGAAACCTAGAACTACATCTGGTATCTTTACAGGTGTTGTGAGCTTTTAGATCTGCTATTTTCACAATATTTATCTGTGGAACCAGTCAAAGTAAATTGAATGCCTCAACTCCTACAATTCCCAGTGCTTGTCAGGGTGGGGGGTCCCCAGTTCAAATATGATCATTTTGGGGGGTCGCGGCCTGAAAAGGTTGAGAACCACTGGTCTTTGAGTGAGTTCTGATGTCTGTTAGTGAGTTCTACTGTATATGAGTTAATTCTACTGTCTGTTAGTGTAAAACTCTTCTACTGTCCATCAGCAAGGAGGACATAGGGTCCCTCTAGTGCTGGAACTTAGAACTACACCTGATAGCTCTACAGGTGTTATGTGATACCTCTCAGAACATTAAGATTAAAGTCTTTCACACAATTTAATTTAACAGCAATCTGACATAAGTCTTTAGTCTGACTGAAATTCAACGCCAAACGTTCTACTGACTGTTAGTGTGAGTTCTACCGTTTATTGGTGAGTTGAGTTCTACTGTCTGTTAGTGTGAGTTGTACTGTATTAGTTTGTTCTACTGTCTATGAGTGAGTTCTACTGTGTTCTGTGCAGTTAGTTCCTGCACGAAACAATGTCTCAGCAAATTTTTGGTGTAGCACTACCTGGGGTAAAATCCAACAGCCGCCACCAGTGTTGGAATGGAAAGAAACTAAAGTAACCTAACGAAAAAAGTAATTTTATTACCCTTTTCCAGTTACTAGTAATATAACTAATTACTTTCATGTTTGGAGTAATAAATATTACAGTTACTATTTTCCAAAAGTAACGAGTTACTATTTTCACGAGCCTTGGTGGCCTTTTGTGGGCTTGAGTGTCTAGACTTTGTTTATTTTCATTCCGTGATCTAGTCTGTTGATATAATGGTCAAATGGATATAAATGTCAAATACAGTATACTGTTTTGAACAATATTAATAGGCTATTTGAAATGTCATTTTGCTATAGACAAAAATGTTTGGTTCCCATATTCTGTCAGAAACCATGTGTTGCTGAGGGAGCCTTTTTCCAGAATTATTGTAGTTGAACTGAAGCACTTTATAAAAACTACACATCTTGTTGGCTTGTTATGTGTAATGCTCAGTGGATTATTTGTGTCAAGCTTGACCCAGGTTTTGTTAGGCAAGTTATAGGACACCAGATTTAATGATGCACTAAATATCCAGCCATACAGAATGTTTTTGCCTATAATATATAAGTTAACACATAGTTTTTGTTAAACTCATTACTGTCACTTGGGTTAATATTGTAGGGCTATTTGTGAAATTGTGACTGACTGTGACAAACTTGTTAATGTGCATATTTTTTGCATTGCATTGAAATGCACTGGCACATGTTGACCTCATATGGCCTAGCACTTTGTTTGGAGCTTAACTGCTTTAATAAACAACAGAAGTTGTTCAAAGATTGTGTCTCATTATCAGTTTGAGCCCAGGTGTGGTTTTCATTTAGTCTGTAAGTTATGAATTCATACACAGTAAAAGTCTTAGTTCAAATGGACCCATCATGTCATGTGTACAGTACACTTTTTGGAGTTAAATCAACAATGAGGATTTTACAATGTAGGCTGCAGAAAGGGAAATAAAACAACTGCTAATGTTGAAAATGCAAATTAAGACTTTTGGGGAGAAAGGATGCAATTACTGGGGGTGAGGAATAAAAAGTAAAGTAAAGTAATAAGTAACGAGTAATATAATATAATATATTTTTGTTTAGTTTTTGAGTAACTTTTCCAACACTGGCCGCCACCTGATAGTTAAACAAAAAAAGTTATCCCCCAATTATGAGCTGAGAGGGATATAGCAGTAGCACTTGTAACCCTGTAAATTTGTTTTATTATCTCCAAGGCCACCATTAACTTTTTGTCATCTTTCTACCATCTTTCCTCATTAGTGTGGTTGCCCGAATGGGCAACCAGACTATAGTACTCTACCGACTTTATTCTTTATTCTAGATAAACTTTATTTTGGCGTGCTACTCCTCCCACAGTTTTTTCCCCCCAATTTTGTGGCATATGTCAAAATGATTGGCTTCATCGGGCCTTCAGGGCTTGTACTTTGCTAAGAGATAGGTTGTATAGTTTAATTGATATTGATTTATTAGTGCATTAAATTACCCCAACCACTTTAAAGGGCAAATGAAAAAACTCAAATTCAAGTACTTTTTTCTCAGAAACCATAAGGGCTAGAGTTACAAGACTTGGAGGGGAGGTTCATAATTTAGTGTGAAATTATTAAAAAAATAATTATATCATTCGGCCACATGGTGGCGCTATAAAAGCCCACTTCACATTTTGGCCTATAACTCTTGAACCGTAGGTCGTAGAATAAAAATCTTTTCCTCCTACATTCCTTGGGTCAAGACGCAACTCCCCATATAGGCCACGTCCATTTGCATCAGGATAGATTTTCCGCCATTTTGAATTTTCTTTAAAACACACTTTTAGCTCCTCCTCTCACATATTTTTTCAACATTTCACAAAAATCGGTACACATAATCTCTGGACCCATGCGATAAACATCTCAAAGCGGAATCTTGATAGTCCATACCGTTCGTCCGTAAATGGCTTCCAAAGTTAGCGGGAGGTGCCTGTTTTACAAAAAAGGTCAGAAATCACGAACGAAACGTCCGGTCAATCCCAAATTTGAATCACATGTCAAGGGTGGTTTACTAAACGAATCTCCAAAAGAATTTTCACTTTGATCCATAGGGGGCGCCACAAATGCTCAAAAGGTAACCGTTTGATGCAAAAACCTTATTTTGGGGGGATCAATCCTCTCAAAATGAAACGCAAGTGATCTCAGGAGTGACGTGACAATGTAATTGGCGCAGCCTCCGACGGTATTCCTCCCAGCGTATTCCTCGAGTCCCGGTGGCAGCGACCCGCGACCCGCTTCGGCGCAACCACACTTTGCAATTGCCCTGAATTGCGACGCGTCTAGTTCTCAATTGCCCCCTAATGGCTCTGAACTTTTCAGGAAAACCAGAGACAGACAAATGCTTCAAAGAATGTCCATAAAAACACCCAAATTATTACTTAGTAGCCTACTTTTGTCTCCTTTCTTCCTCGCCTTTGCTCTTTCTAAATTGCCCTGTGACATCAACAAAAAAGAGCAGAACAGATAAGTTCTGAGTGAGGTTCATCCTTCATAAACCATCCCTTTGTAACAATTTCTGGGTCTTGAGTGGATGTTGTCCATTTACACCAAAGAAATAATTCACCTGGATTTCAAGCACATCAAGAGCTTGTGCTCTTATCAGCCGGGTGCTCAAAACAAAAACCTTTCATTCATACTGTGTTGCCTTAAGGCAAATGTTAAATATTTCTGTTTATTTTTTTAAATAGTTGCAATGCCATCAATTAAGTACACAGACACTGAATGTTTGTATTGTTTATTATTTTGCCGTTTTCACCGTCATGTTAATGAGGAAGCAAGAGCAACAGTAAATGGTCAAATCTTGTTTCGACTCTGTCTTCATTGGCTGCTGTTTATCTTGGTGTTTAGTGACAGTTCCCTACACTGCATGAGAACACTACACATACGAACATGTAAACACTTCACCTTGCCAGCCTGCCTCTAATAATCTTACCGCAACTAATGCTTTGGGATTTCATTGTATACTATGTTACAGTTTACAATATTTCTCACACCTGCTCCTATTTCAGGGCTACATTTGAATTCTGTCTCAGAATGAATAAATATGAATAAATACAATACATTACAATGCAATACGCGTATGCAACGCGTGTTGTATGCTTGTAGATCAGCTATTTATACGATTTTTACATTCATAAAATTATTAAATGGCAAAAATTTAAGCTATTTGTCATATCTGCCCTATGCATTTTTTTATTACGAAGCCTAAAAGGCACACAGAATTGTATTTTGTATTCATATGTTCCAATGTTCAATGCCAAACACACGGTTAAATCGTTAATCGCAATTATTTGAGTGACAATTGATCGTCAACTTAAATTTGTAATCGTGACAGCCCTACTCAGAATATACAACTTATGAAACCGTGTGGCGCAATGGTAGTGCGTCTGACTCCAGATCAAAAGGAATATGTGTTCAAATCGTGTCAATTTTCATTTTAAGGCAAATTGGTCACAGTGAGATGAAGGCAATTGACCTCTCACCACAACGGTAGCATATGGTCTCATAATATGTTCAAAAGTGTTACTTTTCAGGATTTAAAAAATATCTCCGACTTTTGGTACTTTTGTGTGACGCTGTTGTATGATCAAGTTGGGCGTTAATTTACTAAAAAAAACACAAACAAATAAAATATAGAGATTCGGTTTCTGCCCAACAGCAAATACTATAATGGAAAGTAACTAAGTACATTTACTCAAGTACTATACTGGAGTATTTAAAAATGTCAGTACTTTTACTTCTACTCCACTACATCTCAAAGGCAAATGTTGTACTTTTACTCCACTACAATTATTTGAAAACATTAGATACTAGTTACTTTGCAGATTTAGATTAAATCTAACTTACAAAACCATAAGAATTGTGCATTTGCTGTCAGAAATAGTTAGCCTACATATCCACATAGGAAAGGTTAGCTTGGGATAATCTTTTGCAAGGTAGTGCACAAATAGCAGCTGTTTTTCAAAAGTGTTTAAAGGTAATTGCTCTGTTTCTTTTTTCAGATAATCTTAAGGGCATCACACACTACAGGATTCTACAGGACACACACACGCCCGCGCGCGCGCGGGCCTGTTGCCTGATTCGTAGGGGTGTAACGATACATTTTAACAGAAATACGATATGCATCACGATACATGGTTGACGATACGGTACATGGACGATATTGGTTCATTCATAGCGATACGATTCAATGATTTAAAATCGATACAGTAACTATTCAGCAAAAAAAAAAATCTGTGTGAAACGTGTGGATAGTGCAGGTTATATAACTCATTCAGTGCCAATGACGTCGCCGACGTCACGTTTTTCATAAGCCCAGAGTGCCAATGACGTCTCCGACGTAATGGAAAAAAAAATGAATTTCTTTTTTTTCTTCTTTTTTTTCTTTTTTTTAAAGGTTCAGAACCCAAGATATGATGATTTGAAGATTTGCTGCTCCATTCACTTCTTGTTTAACTTCTTACTGAAAAAGGCTGTATCTCGGCTCCTAAGCACTTTTTTTTTACAATGTATTTTTCGCCTTGGCACAGGGGTGACATAGCCAGAAATATTTTTGGCACTGAATGAGTGGAAAATGAATTATTATGGATATAAATTAGTAAACAAAGTGATTCTCTGGCAAATATATGGACATTGTATTTGAACACAAATGGACAAACCCACACCTTGACATGAACACAGCGAATACACACATTTATCGATAAACCAAGTGTAGTGATATGGAATGGAAAAGTAATTAAACTCCTCTTTCTCATTTTTCTTCTTAAAATTGCTAAATACAACACACAAGTACTCAGTATCGATAAAATCGATTATTTGCATTGCAGAACGATTCGATAGGATTATTTGCATTGCAAAACGATTCGATACGATACAAAGTCAAACGATACTATATTTTGCTGTTTGCATATCGATATAGTAGATCGTTGAAAATTCAAAAAGATTTTTCGATGCAGTTACTATATCGTTACACCTCTACTGATTTGTGCTTCGTCTTACCACAGTGCATTGCTTCAGAGCCGATCTACAAGCTCACAACATGTCTCATCCGTGGCACTTGTGGTCTTGTAGGCTATAATAGATATAGATATATAATAGATTGAGCTCCTTTCCTCCTTGCCCCCCCCCCCCCCCCTTCTTTTTCTATGGATATAACAATACGATGGGAACTATATGCACAAATTTCACCCACTTTTTTACTTCTGTAAACCTGTGATGTGACAATAAAGCTGATTCTGATTATATGGCTGCAGCCTTCCCCTTAAGTGCATGCGCTCAGGCCCGGCCAAGCAAAAAAAACTAAAAAGAAAACACCCATGTCACTCCATTGTCATAGGAGGGTCAATCTGGGAACCCATCGTCAAATAAAAAGGTAAAACAGCGCCCTCTGCTGTTTTTCACTTTTCCATTTGACTCTGGGCGGAGCTGTACGGAGGACCCATGCTCACGGGAAAGCTGGGTTTTGGTCTGCCCTCAGCCCTCCACTTCCGGTGGTGCGCCTATGTTTTAATTCCCACTAACAATATTTCTCCATGGAACACTATCACCATTTCTCCCAAAGAACATGGATCGTTTTGGTTATAAGCCCACTTGTTTCTATGATGAAAGAGCAAGTTAAAATGTTACTAACTTTCTGTGGTTTTGTCGGCTCCGAGGACGCTATTGTTAAATGAGTTTCGGTTTGTTTCCAGTAGGAAGCGAGCCGCACACATGTAAATCCCGCCCACTACATTTGATTGGGTAAAGCGCGGCCTGCTTCCTGATCTGAAGGCACGCCCACTTGTAGCCAATGTGCATGGGTTGTCAAAACGGCTCCCGACAGATCCAAGCGCAGCTATGGATCTGTTCTTGAGAGATTATAGGAGGGTTGAAGTGATTGTGACTTTGGTGGAGGGGAGGCCGAGACTCGGTCCAATGATGACTGACACGGATCACTCAAATGAAATATCAGGGGTCATCAATATGTCCGTACACGGACAAATGTGTCTGTGGCAAAATTTTTATCAGAGTTATATGGTCATTCAGGGCTAGCTCTTTTAATATTGTTGTCCACTCATTTTGTATGTCTGTGGCAAAAACTTTTTTTTTGACCAAATGTCCACCACAAGACAGCATGGTGATGACCCCTGGAATGAACGACAACAGGAAACGATGCCCATAATTCACACACACCCTTTCCCCCGGGCAGTTCCCTAGGAAACTTGTGGACAGACATTTTAAAAGATTCTAAATTTCATGTGCTTAACGAAAGGCTAAATCCGGTACTTCCCCCCACCCTAAAGTGACACCTGGAGGAAGCCGTCCAGCCGCCATGTAACAAAGTTGCAACTGCTCCATGACATGCTGCCCAATTCTGCCTCGCAGAGTTATACATATAGGTAAATAAACTGTGGTTTATAAAGTACTTGAAGCTTAAAACATACTTGAGTAAGAGTACAGATATCTTACTTTAAATATATTTTTACTTCAGTAAAAGTAAAATTCACCCTTAAGAAAATCACTTGGGTCAAAGTGTTAAATTAGTTCACACTAAATGTACTTAAGAAAATTATCTGGTGTTAAAATGTAGTTCAGTATCAAAAGAAAAAGTACAATAATCTAAAGTAAAAGTGCAAATATCAGATTTTTCATAGTACAAAGAAACAAAACAGCAGAAATGTGAAAATATTAAAGCAATAAAGATAGGATAATTTGTCCCAGTACCATTCTTTCAGGTGAATGATCTCACACATCAGTGTGTCTAGCTTACATTTCCAAGTAGCTTGTGACTAGATTCACTACTTTCAGAATGATGTAGCTTTCAAGTAGTTCAGCTACTTGTTTCACCATGTAAATGGGTATACATCCCTCCATTTTCAGTGGCACATCAACAGGGAATAGCACAACATGAGTTTTGAGTGCAGTTTGTCCAGGGACATGGACTTGCCTAGCTACGCTTCTGACGCACACACACACACACACACACGCACACGCACGCACGCACGCACGCACGCACGCACGCACACACACACACACACATACACACGTGTGTACCACAGTAGGTGAAATTGCTCTCTACAGAACATATTAAGCACTTTTATAGCGAGCGATGGAGGCGAGAGACCTGCTGAGTAAACTATAGGCTATTCAAAGTCCAGAAACACAATTAAATCAGACAAAAAGCATAATTGCAGAGCATGAAGTCTGGCAAGCTTGTGACCTGAGAAAGCTGGATTGTTCATGATGATCAAAATCTTTGGAAATATTATATGAAAAACTTTCAAAATGGTCATCCTGTGCAACCAACCATCAAATATTATATTTTTTTCGGAACATGGAATGTGTTCCATGGCCACAAGAAAACTAACCACGGGCCGAATTTGGCCCACGGTCCGCCAGTTGAATATTACTGTCCTACACCTTCTCTCTCATCTTTCCCTCCATCTCAGAAAAAGCAAATGAACTACGCCTACAAAGGGACACGGACTTGCCTAGCTACGCTTCTGACGCACACACACGCGCGCACGCGCACACACACACACACACACACACACACACACACACACACACACAGTTTTAGACGGCTAGATGATTCAGATTGTATCCTACTGTTCCATACAACATTTTAGACTTAAGTAATGTGTACCACAGTAGGTGAAATTGCTCACTAGAGAACAAATTAAGCACTTAGCCAGCGATGCAGGCGAGAGACCTGCTGAGTACTATAGGCTAAAGTCCAGAAACACCATTAAAGCAATCAGACAAAAAACATAATTGCAGGGCATGAAGTCTGGCAATACTCAGCCATATATTAGCCAGTTAGTAACTTTGAAAGGGTGATGCTTTTATTACGACTCGCCTCGATTACTGCAATGCCCTCTATGCCGGCATCACCCAAGCCTCCCTCTCTCGTCTGCAGCTAGTTCCAAACGCCGCCGCACGCCTTTTAACAGGAACCCGGAAACGTGAACACATCACCCCCATTCTGGCTCCCAGTACGTTTTAGGATCCATTTAAAGATTTTATTGTTTGTTTTGAAATCCTTAAATGGATTAGCACCAGTTTATGTCTCTGATCTTCTTAAATTATATGTTCCATCGAGATCACTGAGGTCAGCTGACCAATTGCTGCTTGAGGGCGGCGGCGAGCCTTTTCAGTTGTAGCTCCTAAACTGTGGAACCAGCAACCTCACCGGTTTTTAAAACCCATCTTTGAACTAATTTTTATTCCTTGGCTTTTAAACCCTGATTGATATTTGTATTAAAGTTTAATTGTGTTGTGTGTTCTTTTGTATTGCAATATGTTTTTGTTGTTGTGCCCTTTGGTCAACTCTGTTGAAAGAACGTGCTCTATAAATATAGTTGGATTGGATTGGGAGATTAAAAAAAGAATATACCGGTAGTCATATAGCCTATTATAATAAACACACACACACACACACACACACACACACACACACACACACACACACACACACACACACACACACACACACACACGTGCATGCACACACACACACACACTCATCAGGTGATATAATTTGTGATGTCACCTGTTATAGTTGTTGGTCACAACATGTGACCACGGTGACTTATAGGGCAGAAGTAGGTTACTTTTAACACCAATCTGTGAATAATTACTATTGTGGGTATCCCACCACATGACATACAAGTATAAAAACATATTAAGACATTTTTTGCATTTAACAAATATACAAATATAAAGTTTTAAAATTGTTATGAATTTTCAAATGTTTTTGTACTACAGTGCTTGAGGCTTAGCAATCTAGAGGAGCACAAATAGTACACTGTACAATAATAAAGGTGATGAAGAACTCTAATAAAGGTACCATTAGAGGCACTCTAGGTCTAGGACAAGGAGGCAATACACAGTGCATACACAATATTCAGTCCAGCTATTTGAGTCCAGGCATAAAGTGACACTTCTCCATGTTTCAGAGTGTTTTACGAAAACGCTGATAGGTCATAGTAGACTAGGCAGAATTTCATAAAATGTGCTTTATTAAAGTGCTGAAGGCAAGTTCATTTATGACATAATTTATGACATACACGCTTACTAGGGGTTTTAAGGGGTGCTGAATCCTAATCTGTTCAATCAGCTAAAAAATGAGTGCTAGGCCTATGCCTCAGAATCAACAATTTATATATGGTGGCCACCACTATGCTGAAATATATTTCTTTGTGACAAAACAAGGTAGATATTTGATAGAATTCGCTTCTTTTGGTTTTGCCATATTCTGATTTGAGATCAAATGTGAGGAAACTCATATACATATATGGTGAGAAGTTTCGTTTATAGTCAGGGTTATTGCAAAAAACAAATTCCTTACCAATACATTTCTTCAATAATGTGTTTGTAAATGTGTCTAGTAACACACACACAAAAGATTGTAATTCTGAATTCTGAAAAATATCCACACCCACTTTTCCCTCTCGTCACAAACCCATTTATTGTGTGAATGTATATACGTTATATTGCTGAGTGCATGTAAATTAAAACCTAGCTTTATTTTTTTAATTTTATTTTTCTCAAATACTACGAGATACTGCTTCACAATGTCAAATGCCTCAGGAGTCAAAGTCACCTAGGGGCCTGGTACCTCAGCGGTGAGGAGTGGGTGCTGGTGTGGAGGTCAGTAAAAGTCGGTGCGGGAGAGTAGCAGGGCTGGGGTGGCCCTCAGGTGGGTAGAGCGGGTCTGGGTAGGTGTGGCTGTGGAGGTAAGAGGGGGGTTGGAAGTCCAGGAAGTCCTGGGCTGTCCCCTTCTCCCCTCTACGGATTTGAAAAGCTCCAGACTTGGGGACCGAGCAGGGCCATCAGGTGTGTGGGGAAGATGGGCTCCTCAGTGTGGATACAGTGGAGAGACATGGCCCCTTATGGGCCTGGAGAGGGTGTGGAGTTCACTGTAGAGATGTCAGAACCTACCATGTATACTGGGTGTCTAGCAGGGATGGTGTAGAGCAGGGGTATTCAACTAGATTAGACAGGGATCCACAATTGTAAAAAAAAAAATACTTCAAGTCAAGGGCCACAAGACAGTAACAACAAAAAATGTGTGTGCTATACATATCCATTATGGTAACTTATCCACCTGTTTCCGCGGGAATTTACTGGAGCAAAAATCCTGTGTGGGAAACATCCTGCGGGGGGACCGGAAGTAGGAAATAGCGGCTCAGTGTGTTTACATTTGCCAGCAGAACGTAGCTGTACTGCGAACGGGCCTTTTGCATGTAGTTGAAGCGCAAGGGGGCGGGGGGCGGGGGGGGAGAGAGTCAGCGCACTGAAGTCAAGGCACAGACTACTGTGTTGTTGACGGACAACGGATGCACGCTTATGAGAAACAACACAAATAAAACCTGGCAAAACAGTTGCGCGCATTAGCGCAAGATGAGGATAAATGAAACATTCAGTCTAAATGTCCAGCAACTACTACCAATACTTTTGTATTTGAAACCTTACATTTCTCTAAATATTATAAACTCTTAGGACAGCCTAATACAAATATAATTTATGAAAAGGCTACTATAGGCTACAGTGAAGTCGGACTGAATGACTGAAACGTTTTTTCTTTTTTAACTCTCTTGGTGATTATCTGGCACAGTAGTTGTGGATTAGCAAACTGGACATTAATGTTTCCTTTTCGCGTGCGAATTACTGGACATTTAGACTGAATGTTTCCTTTACCCTCATCTTGCACTAATGCACGCAACTGTTTTGCCATGTTTTATTTGTGTTGTTTCTCATAATAAGTGTGCATCCGTTGTCTGTCAACAACACAGTAGTCTGTAGTGTGCCTTGACTTCAGTGCGCTGACTCTCTCCCCATGCACCGCCCCCCCCGCCCCCTTGCGCTTCAACTACATGCAAAAGGCCCGTTCAGCTGCGAACGAGCTACGTTCTGCTGGCAAATGTAAACACACTGAGCCGCTATTTCCTACTTCCGGTCCCCCCGCAGGATGTTTCCCACACAGGATTTTTGCTCCAGTAAATTCCCGCGGAAACAGGTGGATAGGGCCTGCTTCATAATGCATTCATGCATTTTGATGTTTGATAGGATATTGTCTGTGCCAGTCCTTTATAGTTCACAGGCTTTGATATTGATATTAAGAAAATAGGAAGTAGATATTTCAGGATGTTCTATGCACGACTCCCTGGCATGGAAGCATCTTTGTGAGGAAAGTATTGGAGGCAGACTGGCAAGGTGAAGCGTTTACATTACATTACATTACATTTAGCAGACGCTTTTATCCAAAGCGACTTACAATAAGTGCATTCAACATAGGTAAGCAAGAAAACTACTAATCACCAGAAGTCTTAAGTGCATTCTCTTCTAAAACAAGCAGCTAAGAGCATACCTAGCGCTAAGGTAAAAGTGCAATATATCAGCTACTTACTTTCTTAAACAGATGAGAAAAATAGGAAAATCAAATGAGCAAGAGCAAAAACAAATAAGTGTATCAAATAACAAGATCCAATACAAATAATTGACACCAAGTAGGCAAGGCTAAGAGGAAGGGCCAGGGTAGTGTTTCCTGAAGAGGTGGGTTTTCAGCCTGCGGCGAAATATGGGCAGTGACTCTGCTGTCCTGACATCAGTGGGGAATTCATTCCACCACTGTTGGGCCAGAACAGAGAAAAGCTGTGACCGTGTAGATCGGCCAGAATAGACCGGTGGGATTTCAGAAAAAAGGCCTTCTATAAGGAGGTTAGAGGCATTTGGGGGTAAAAGTTGGGAACAACTTGAACAAGGCCATTTTACATAATTCAAGGGTGCTGAATCAGAAAAACACTGTTCCCAAGCAAAATTCTTAGTGCTTAACCTCCTAATTTGCATATCAAAATGGCTGCCGATTTTGAAGTATTTCTTAAATAACTCTATAACAAAGCAATCAAATCTGACAAATAAAGTGTATATATTTATATTCTGAGGGTCAGACAATGTGTGGAAGGTATTTATAATGTAATAGATGTAAATAAATGTAAATAATGAAAATAAATATTCAAATTAGAGGCCACTATTACAGAAAACGCATCCCCCTTATTTTATTTTATTTCTACTTATCTGTATTTTTTACCATCCTTAGGACATCTAAAATAAATATTTAGATGATGTAAAAATCCTGGTACATTTGGCCCCTGATGACCAAAAAATAAATGTGACATTCCATAAATACGCTATCATGGGGATTTCTGCCTTGTATAACTCACCCCCAGAATGAGTTAGAGCCACAGAACTGGTACTGATAACTGAACACAAACTACTTTCAACACAACTATATAGTGTGGGATGGGGATGGCTATACACACCTGTTGTTCATCAGGAAAGTGTAGTGTATCCACACTGACATTCAGTGGGTGAGGGTGTGTCTGGATCTGGTTCCTCCCAGTGTAATCTCTCAAGAACAGCTTCTGCACTGCGTTGGAATCTGTCGGGGAGGTTCGTCATAACGAGTGCGCATTCAGATCAGGAAGTAGGCCGCGCTTTACCCAATCACATGTAGTGGGCGGGATTCACATGTCCGTCGATCTTTCCCCCTCGAAACAAACCGAAACTAATTTAACAATAGCGTCCGCGGAGCAGACAAAACCACGGAAAGATATTCACATTTTAACTTACTCTTTCATCATAGAAACAAGTGGGCTTATAACCAAAACGATCCATGTTCTCTGGGAGAAGTGGTGTTAGTGTTCCGTGTAGAAATATTGTTAGTGGGAATGAAAACATAGTCGCACCAACCGGAAGTGATGCGCTGAAGGCGCATCACAAACACCGGTTTCCTTGTGCTCTGGTGTTACGTTATCGTCCGCCCAGAGCCAACAGACATAGAACAAACAGCAGAGGGCGCTGTTTTTCATTTTCAGTTGGCGATGGGTTCCCAGATTGCTCCCAGTGTGACCACCTGCATTTTGGTACCTATATTGCTCTCGTTTGTGGCAGAATCGGACATGGAATACCATGATGAAATTTCTGCAATGGTTGCTGATGACAACCTTGAAAGAATTCCCGAGTTGATAACATGTCTGAAACAGGAACGGTTTCGCAACCTTCTGAAAGATTTCATTGCAAGTAAATCAGAGGATGTGAACTTCGTCCTCTGGTGGGACTATATGGACATGGTCTCAATACTGTTGCAATTCACTCAAGCTCAGCGTGATGGACTCTGGGACCTTCATCTCCACTACTTCAGCCAGATGTTGCCATATTTTATGAGGTATGACCACCTAAACTATGCAAGATGGGGTCCAGTGTATATAGCTGAGATGCACCAACTTCCAGAACCCATACTATCTGAGTTTCAAAAGGGCAACTTTGTTGTAAAGCGTTCCTGTCAAAAGTTCAACCAAGTAGATCCAGACCAAGCTATGGAGTGGATAAATGCTACAGGAAAGAAAGCTGGCGGAATTGTTGGCATCACAAAGACAGCATCAGCGCTTTGTAGATGGACCCTTTCCTATAACTTGAGGACTCACATTGCACTTGCAACACATGCAATGTACAACAACTGTCCTGACAGAAAATGTGTTAACAATGAAGCTACCAAATCACGTCAAAAGAGGGACAACAAAGATGAAATGGCATTGCTCCTGGCCTTCCAAGGTTTCAAGGTGTTTCATTCCGTTTCACCAGGGTCATTGCAAAATCTTGTCACAAAAGACCTAGCAACAGAGGCAATCACTGCTTTGTGCCAAAGTACTTGGACAAGAAGAAGTGAGTACATTTGCTGAAAAGAGGATGATTGTGTCTGGGCAAGGAGACAAGCCAGATGTCCCAATCCATGCAACGCTACACAGGAGTAATGCCAAAACATTTGCATCTTTGTATGAAGTCGTCAAAGACACTAAAGACAAAGAAAAGAGAACTATCCTAAAGGCAGACAGAAACATCCTCCAACGCCTTGTTACTGCCTATGAGGCGGGTCGTCCGGTTGACATGCCAGCTGTCCTGAAGCACGAGCTTCCGCCAGATCCTATATCACTTGCTGAAATTAATGGTACACTCCGCACTGGAAACAAGTCTGTGCTGACGGATAAGCTAACTGAAGACTAGTCTGTCCTGACTGGTTGTTGCTTTGGGAAAGCCTGACAATGCAGTGACCTTTGGGGATTTGGCTGACACATATGTAAGAGCAGTACTGAAGGCAGGTTCTAACTATCAACGGATAGACATTGCGTTTGACAGATATAGAGAAGAGACAATCAAGGGTGCTACCAGGACACGACGCACAAAAGCAGCTCAACCAATCAGACGAGTTGTTGAAGGTCGTGATGTACCTCTTCCAAAAAACTGGACACATTTTCTGTCACTCCCAGAGAATAAAATTGATTTAGCAAATTTACTGTCTGAGGAACTGTGCTCTCAGGCACCTGATGATAAGGAGATTGTAGTTGCTGGTGGATTCAGAGACGAACTTGAGGTTAGATCATCAAAGACAACCACCGATTTGACTCACCTGAGAGCAACACATGAAGAAGCTGACACTCGGTTGGTGTTACATGCTGTGCACAGCCAGTATAATACAGTTGTTGTGTCATCAAGAGACACTGATGTTCTTGTGATTTTGGTTTCCCACTACCAACGTGCACAATGTGAACACCTCTGGATGATGTCTGGTACCACCAAGAAACGGCGATATATACCTATTGATGCTGTTTTCAACAACCTACCAGGGGCCTGTTCCTCAAAAGGTGAATTAAAAAAGCCTGGCCTTAAGCCAAATCCAGGCTTGACAAAGTCGGGTCCGAAAAGCCTCGTTTATTCCGTTCCTCAGACGCCAAGCCAGGCTGAAAAGGAGCAACTTTGTCGAGCTAGGCTATGTCAAGCCAGGCTGTGTCCAGCCAGGATAATGAAGCCAGGCTGAATGGGCGGCGATTCGCCGGCGACGTATTTCTATAAAAGACCATGAACTCGAGCGCAGATTCCTTGAACTTGACCAATCACGGAGTCCAAAACCAGAGCAGCGTTCTTCTCTGTGGCTGAATAGCAGCACTGCAGCAGCTCATGAAATCATACAAGGAAGTAAAATGTATTTAAGCAAGAAAGGAAACGCGACCGCAATAAATAGATCCAGGGAGAAAGCATGGTATTGCAAGCACACACAGTGTGTGTGTGTGTGTATATGTGTGTATATGTGTGTGTGTGTGTGTGTGTGTGTGTGTGTGTGTGTGTGTGTGTGTGTGTGTGTGTGTGTGTGTGTGTGTGTGTGTGTGTGTGTGTGTGTGTGTGTGTGTGTGTGTGTGTGTGTTTGAGACGGACGGGCAACGGGACGAACGGGAACGGGAACGGGACGGGGGGGGGGGGTGTACTGCGACGGGGGCCACAACGGGACAGGACGGGACGGGACGGGGGACGGGGTTGACCGCGACAGGGGGCCGTGACGGGATGAGTGGGGGGACGGGACGGGACGAGACACACAATAAATAACCCCACATTTGCAAGACCACTTTGGTAGAGGTTTGGGTTGTGTAGTTACCTTGCCATCATGATGTAACTCCAAAGGTGGACAAGAAATAAAAAATAATTTCTCCAATGACTAGAAATTGATATAAATATGCTCCTCATTGACTTACAAAGAGGCTCCTTTAAACCCATAACTAAATAATTTATATATATATATATATATATATATATATATATATATATATATATATATATATATATATATATATATATATATATATATATATATATATATATATATATATATGATTAGTTACGGGTATATGTTTTTTATAATATTAAAATGTAATATATTATCAAACATCTAACAACAAGATGAACTATAGTGTTAACTATAACAGATACATATCACATGAGTCATTGTGAAACAATTATGATTATGATTCATGGTCACACACTATTTCAGTAATTAATTTGATTATATCTTATTGTATTTATTTCATTTTATTTGAATGCAGGGTCATTAAAATGAGTCCATATACAAACACATGTTTTGAATTAACTGTGGAAAAACTTGAAGAACAAGGCACTAGATTAAGTAAGCTTGGCTGTTAGCCTGCTCCTGACCAGGCTAACTTCACAGCTAAATTGCCATGGTAACTAAGCTAGGCTTGCTTCAATTCTCTTTTGAGGAATCGGATAAGGCTAAACTTAGCCAGGGTGAACTGGCTAAACTAATCTTCAAGATAATTCACCTTTTGAGGAACCGACTCAGCTCTAATCCTGGCTAAATTAAGCCAGGATAGGTGGAAAAGCCAGGCTTTAGCTCTAATTCACCTTTTGAGGAACAGGCCCCTGGAGATTCATCAGCAAGTCTAATACCTGTTCATGCATTAACCGGATGTGACACCACATCCTATATCGCAAATCACACCAAAAGGTCATCATGGAAAGTATTCAAAGAGCACCATAAATTACTCTTGAACTTAGGAGTTGGTGAACTCACAGAGCAGACTATTCAATCATCTGAATCATTTGTCTGCAGAATATGGTGTGCACAGAACAGACTCTGTTGATGCAGCAAGGCATACAGTATATTGTTCTCCAAGACTGGTAAACCGGAAGCAATGTCGCCGACAAGTGATGCTCTCCGCTTCCATTTGATGCGAGTACACTATCAAGCAATGGTTTGGAGAAATGCTCACTGTGCCATACCTGAGCTTCCTGCACCTGTGGACATGGGATGGAAACGTGGTGATTCAGGACTACAGCCCATTCTGATGTCATTGAGTCCAATCCCAGAAAGTTGCCTGGAAATGATTTCATGTGCATGCCTTAAGCAATGCACAACACGTCGTTGCAAATGCCGGAAATCTGGGTTACGATGCACAGCCATGTGTGCATGTCAGCAACGGAGTGATGATCAACCTCCTTGTATGAATGTGGTCTAGTGTCTAGACTTTCGTTCAACAATGGCCAATAGAGCGTCGCAGTTCCCGCCCACTTCCTGTTTTTTTTTGGTGCCGGAAGAAAAAACTCAATGCATTTTTCCATTGACATTTCCAAAAATATTTATATCTATTAATTTAAGCCTCGAATCAAGCCATCATGACATGACATGAATCATGACCATAAACGTTTGATTCTGTGATTTTTTTTTTGTTGAAAACGGCAAAACAAAGGGTATTTATTAAATATAGTATATCATATAATTAAATATAAAAAAAAAAAAATCACAGAAAAAAACGTTTTATGGTCATGATTCATGTCATCTCGTGATGGCTTGATTCGAGGCTTAAATTAATAGATATAAATATTTTTGGAAATGTCAATGGAAAAATGCATTGAGTTTTTTCTTCCGGCACCAAAAAAAACAGGAAGTGGGCGGGAACTGCGACGCTCTATACAGTATCTTTAGAGTACTAAACCGTTATCTGTTATGGGGGCCGCTATTTTGCATATTTCGGAGTAGGCTGATTATTATATTATATTATATTATCATATTATATTACTTACAAATTCTTTACTCACATTGTAGAAAATGTATATAGACACTTCATTTGTCAATTTTGCTTGCCTGGCCACAGAGTTATTGAAGATAAAGGTGCGAATTTGCCAATTTGGCAGCCATTCAGATATGCAGATTAGAAGGTCAAAAACTAAACATTTAGCATGGGGAAAAAGTATGTATTTTAGATGTCCTAAGGATGGCAAAAATACAGATAAGTAGAAACAAAATAAGGGGGATGCACATGGGATGCACATGGACATGTTTGAGTACTACGGTAAATTATTTTATGTAATGGTGGCCTCTAATTTGCATATTTATTTATATTATTTACATTTATTTACATTTATTACATTACAAATACCTTCCACACATTGTATGACCCTCAGAACATAAATATATACACTTTATTTGTCAGATTTGCTTGCTTTGTTATAGAGTTGTTTAAGAAATACTTCAAAATCGGCAGCCATTTTGATATGCAAATTAGGAGGTTAAGCACTACGAATTTTGCTTGGGAACAGTGTTTTTCTGATTCAGCACCCTTGAAATATGTAAAATGGCCTTGTTCCCAACTTTTACCCCCAAATGCCTCTAACAATCACATATTTCAGAAATCCCACCGGTCTAGAAGGACCTCTGAGCGACGGGGCAACCAGTCGCCTCGAGGCGGCAGACCGAAGTGGTCGGGCAGGGGTACATGTTCATATGAATGAAAGTTTTGGCATTTTGGTTATGTCTGAGCAGGGACGTGCATGCAGAGGGATTTGGAGAGGCAGGAAATTGGAATTTTCACTATAAATCAGCCAATATTACACTTATTTTGCACAAATAAGAACTATGTTTTGAGAGTCAAGGATCACAATGAAACTATTCTTAAAGTGATCACTTGTACCTGTGGCATGCTAGTGTGCAAATGAGTGACACCTTTACAATACAATCACATTTTTACCAATCATTATTATGCCAACTTTTTTATCGATCTGCCAAAATAATAGTTTTCTCCACCAATGTTTTCATAAAGGTGTTTTCTAACACCTCTCAATTACTTCCAACCGAACTCCTCTGGGAAACTTTGTTGGAGCCAATCAAAGTTCAGAATGACTTCCAACCCAAATTTTTCGGAAGTAATTGAGAGGTGTTAGAAGACACCTTTATGAACACATTAGTGAAGAAAGCTATTGGTGAGCAATTATTTTGCAGATGGCTAAAAGAGTTGGCATAATAATAATTGGTAAAAATGTGATTATACTGTAATGGCAGCACTCACTTCCACACCAGCATGCCACAGGTACATGTGATCACTATAAGTATAATTTCATTGTGATCCTTGACCCTCAAAACATAATTCTAGACACCTTATATATTCAGTTATAGGTGCAATATTGGCTGATTTATAGTGAAGATATGTGTTTCGATAATGGCAGCACGAAATGTATTTTTTTCCAATCTGGAAACACTGATTAGAAGTATACATTTATGGGGGGAAGAGATATATATATATATAGAGAGAGAGAGAGAGAGAGAGAGAGAGAGAGAGAGAGAGAGAGAGAGAGAGAGAGAGAGAGAGAGAGAGAGAGAGAGAGAGAGAGAGAGAGAGAGAGAGAGAGAGAGAGAGAGAGACGGAATAGATTGAAGAGAAAGAGAGAGAGAGAGAAACGGAATAGATTGAAGAGAAAGAGAGAGAGAGAGAGAGAGAGAATCGGAATAGATTGAAGAGAGAGAGAGAGAGATAGAGAGAGACGGAATAGATTGAAGAGAAAGAGAGAGAGAGAGAAACGGAATAGATTGAAGAGAAAGAGAGCGAGAGAAACGGAATAGATTGAAGAGAAAGAGAGAGAGAGAGAGAGAGAGAGAATCGGAATAGATTGAAGAGAGAGAGAGAGAGAGAGAGAGAGAGAGAGAGAGAGAGAGAGAGAAACGGAATAGATTGAAGAGAAAGAGAGAGAGAGAGAAACTGAATAGATTGAAGAGAAAGAGAGAGAGAGAGACTTGGAAAAGGAATAGATTGAAGAGAGAGAGAGAGAGAGAGAGACATGGAAACGGAATAGATTGAAGAGAGAGAGAGAGAGAGAGAGATGGAAACGGAATAGATTGAAGAGAGAGAGAGAGACATGGAAACATAATAGACTGAAGAGAGAGAGAGATGGAAGCAGAACGGATTGAATGGACATCTCAACCTATTGCCATTAACAGGAATCGAACCCTCAACCTTTGGATTAACAGGCTGCAACACTACCTATAGTGCTATAGCTTTGTACAGATTGAGGTTGTCTGTTGAAGATAAAAGTGAACCAGTGAAAGCAGCCGACCTACAAGCTCAGAAACACGTTGCTATCTGAAAAGTTGTGAGATTGTAGATCGGAGAGAGAGAGAGAGAGACATGGAAACGGAATAGATAAGGATAATTCCTTTAACAGGTCCGTTCATGAAAGTCCTTGCGGTCTTGTTTCCAATGAGGGCCTGTGAGCAATTAGGGGTTAAGAGTCTTGCTCAGGGACCAATTTCATTTGCTGACCTGGCCTGGAATCGTACCTGGGGCAACTAGGGCCTCTGGCTCCCTAGGCTGGCTCACTAACAACTCAGCTATGGCCGCCCCTCAAAAGAGAGAGAGAGAGAGAGAGAGAGAGAGAGAGAGAGACATGGAAACGGAATAGA
>NC_137606.1:40296813-40341813 GCF_963280865.1 Gymnoscopelus braueri
TTTTAGAAATTTCATCCCCTGCCCCTCTAACATTTTCTGCATGTCCCTGCAGGGCTCTGACAGCCGCAGGGAATTACAAATTAAGCTCCCAAGGTTTTGCAGTTTAAAAATTCTCTAGACAATATATAAAATACAATACAAATATATAACATGCCATATCAGAATGAATGTCATGCACTTCTATATTTTCTTCACCACCATTATGAAAATATTGAGTTCATAATCTACATTGTACCACCTTTCAACCCAGGATATCTTTGTTGTCCGGACTCCTGGACCAACTGCTCATGTAAATCACAAAAACGTCAGGGCTATTTATACCTGGATGAATGCAATTATTATTATTTATATATTTTTTTGGCAAAAGCAAATATCTCCACATTAGAACACTCTTAAAAAAATATATATATATATATTCTTACAGTTGTTTTTCCCCTCATTTGGTCATGTCCTCATTCAGTGCTCTGAAAGCTGCAGGGAAATGCAAAAACAAATTCTGTACAAGCTCCCGAGATTTTAGTTTAAAAACAATCATAAGAATAGAGAATATAGAAAGAAACAGGATAACAAGACTCAATGTCAAATATACATAACATACATAAGTTACTCTGTGTGTGTGTGTGTGTGTGTGTGTGTGTGTGTGTGTGTGTGTGTGTGTGTGTGTGTGTGTGTGCGTGTGTGCGTGTGTGCGTGTGTGCGTGTGTGTGTGTGTAATATAAGTGCCCACAAACCTGCACAGAGAATAAAAACACATAAGGCATAACACGAACAATAACAAAAACTCTAGTAGTAATAATAATAGCTATTATCCGTGTTACTGCACTCTATTCTCTCTCTATTCTCATTCGCCGTCCTCGTCTCACTGGCCCTCCCTCATCTCAATATCCTCTGGACCCCTAACCTTATGAGTGCAGAGAGAGCGTAACTCTTTCTTAAACTCTTTGTTGCGATAGATCACGGCGGCTGCGTTAGCCGATGGAGTGATCATCATCAGAATTAACAGCAGGAGTTGGCTTTGAGGGGTCAGCTCTGGGTACATTTTATCCAGTAAACGCATGATAATAGAGTAGGGCAGCGGCAACATCTGCACCAAGAACATGACAAGGTAGCAGCCCACGTTACATGCAGCTCTACGGTTGCTCTGGCGTAGGTCCAGCGACACCTTGTACGCTGCTCGAAGGATCAGCAAATTGCAGGTGAAGATGCTAATGACGGACAAAATAAGGATGCAACCAGGCGGAACACGAAGAAGCCACATGTCTTTAGAAGTCAGCTCTGTGAGTTTCTCCAACGTCAACGGGTCACACATCAATGTGTCCAAGGGCTTGTCAACAAAGTCAAACTTGCAGTAGATGAGCAATTGATGATAAGTATTCAAAATCAAAACTATGGTCCAGATCACACCCACAGCCCAGCGAATGTGACGAGTCGTGACGATCCTGAGGTAGTGGATTCCATGGCAGATGAAAATGTAACGTTCAGCTGCCAGTAACGTCCAAATCAGCTGGCATGCTATCATAAAATCTCCAAATATAGGTACAAAACCTATGCACCATTTGCTTAATATTTCAGTTTTTCCCTGCAGCACACTGGGTAGCAGCTGTATGCATGGAGTAATGGCAATAAATATATCACATACCGCTAGATTTGCCAGAATGATGTACTGAGGTTGAGTGGTATTTCTGCGTCTTAACGCCAAATACAGGAGGTAGCAATTTATTACAACAGAGAACACAAACAAACCCAAAAAACTGACGAGGAACCCTGTTAGACGTACAAAGCTTGAGAAGACTTCCCAAAAATCACATTCACGCTCATCTTCATCGCTTCTTGTGTCATTGCACGGCATGTTGGAGCTTCAAAATCAAAAGGACTCAAAGTTCACGCTGTTGAACAGAGAATATTCCCAGAATCCCACAAGAACGAGTGTCAAAGTCAGAGTGGTCTTCTGTAAATGTGATGGGTCAAGGGCTATATATTTAAACTCCTTTTTTCAGAGGAGGAGTTATATGGCTTGCCCACCAATGGTAAAGCAGCTGTTTTAGGGGTTGGACATGAGCACCACAACCTCTCGCCTTCGCCCCCCCCATTCCAGTCTCCACAACATGCCATATCAGAATGTCATGCAATTCTACATTTCATGACAATTCTACATCGCCATATTAAACATTTAGTTCAAAATCAACATTGTACCACCCTTCAGCCATGTCTTTGTCGTCCTGACTCCTGGACCATATTATTATTATTATTATTATTATTATTATTACATTTATTAATCACAATTACTTATGTATTTATTTTTCAAAAGTTTTTCAAAGTTAAACTAACATTTAGAACACCACCCCCCCCCCCCAGTCCATGCAAGACAGTGTGTGTGCGTATGTGTGTGTGTGTGTGTGTGTGCGTATGTGCGTGCGTGCGTGCGTGCGTGCGTGCGTGCGTGCGTGCGTGTCTGGTACCCATCCCCTCTCTTCCTCCTCTTCTCCTCCCCCCTCCTCCTCACCCCTCCCTTCTCTTCCCCCTCTTCTCCTCTCCTCACTCCTCTCCTCACTCCTCTCCTCTCCTCTCCTCCTCTCCTCTATTCCCCCTCTTCTCCTCACCCCTCCCCTCTCTCCCCTCCCCTCTCCACCCCCCCCTCCTCTGCTCCTCTCCTCCCCCTCCTCTTCTATCCTCCTCTTTTTTTGGTGCTGTGGCTAAAATGTAGTAAGAGATGTAGTTTTAACTGTACAATAGCTCTGCACACACATCATGCGAGGTGCATAAACGTTATGCGAAGCCCTGCCAATCAATCAGTCAAGCTGAGGGTCTGATTGGCCTATCAGGGAATCAGTCAAGCTGAGAGTCTGATCACTGATCAAGGTGGGGAAAGAAGCCTAGGTATTAGCCAGAGCACTGATCAATAGTCTGTGGCAAGTTTGGAGGCAAGTGGAGATTGTGTGCTGACCATAAATGCTACTCCTCCCACACTGCTTTTTTTTTACCTTGCCAAAATCGACCACCCAAAAACCAATTAGGGGCACGTTTCATAGTCCGGTGGATTGGTACGATATTTTAGGTGAATCGTTCACTTTTTCATAAAAGCGTGAAACTTGGTACACTGGTACAGTTTGGGGCCCTGGACATTTGCATATATGGAGCCATCGCAAAAACGCCCCCTGGTGGCCATGGCGGCCATTTTACTTTCCGCAATTACCAAATAATGTATTTTGCATCATAACTCCTGAACCAAACATAATAATACACAATAGGTGATCTAGTGAACTAGGTCTAGTGCTCTACACCCATGTTTTGATGGTTAAGGATTACAGTGATACCATATAAAACAGAGGTTCTCGAACTGTGGGTTAGGACCCCAAATGGAGTCACAGGAAGGTGGCAGTGGCTACACTAACTGAACAAATTAAAATGTGAATCCTTCCAAATAAGTTTGTTTTGTTTTTGAAAAGAATAACATTATTATTATGACTCTGGCAACAGATATAGGCTATATACTATACTACTATGCTTCCATTTACAAATATGTACATATTTGTATCATTATCACCGCAATGCTGTTGATTTAATGATAATGAATTTATTTGTATAGCGCTTTTCCAAAGTGCTTTAAAGAGTAAGATAATAAAAAATCAGCATGATAATCATTTGAGATAAAACAATATAAAATCACTACATAAAATAATTTATAAACGCTGAAATTACAATGGAATAACACCAACATTTATAAATTGTGATCTTTAAGTTCACAATGCATCTTGATGTGACCCGTGAGCTTGCAGATCGTCTATTTTCACTACAATGACAATTTCTTTGAATCTTTTTATACCTGGTGTTTCATCAGGATGGGGAACAATTATTTTAGCACTTAGTGACTGCACCTTTCAACAGAATAGATTAGAACATAATAAACATCTATTTAAGCACTAAGCACACAAAACAAGTATTATTTTAACGGGACAATTTGGTAGTGATGTGTTGAAAACCGGGACATTTTAGTGTTTTACAGATATTTGTCATGGACTTGGGACACCCAGCTTAAACCTGGGGCCAGTAAGCAAATTGGTGATGACAATGATGGCTGCCTTGAAACATAAGGGACCAGTTGTGTCTTTCCTTACCCCTTATGCCTAAACTATTAGCCATATTTTACTATTTTGAAAAACATTTTAAAATAGTTCAACTAGCCAATCTACATTGACATGTTGTGAGCTTGTAGATCGGCTATTTGAACTACCGGTATTGAAAAATATTTTTCAAAATAGTAAAAAATGCAAAACAAAGTTTAGGGATAAGAGGTAAGGCGGCAAGATAGGGCCGATATGTTCCCTACGTTTCCAAAATTCTATGTTTCCTGGGTCCTATGCCCAGCTCTATATACAGTAGCACATGAGAAATATGTTATCGAGCTCTCATATGTCATGGGCTATTGTGATAACTTGTTAAATGTTTTTTCTCAATGTCTCCACATTCCACATCAATGGAGAGAAAGATTCTCAGAAATTGCCCTCCATTCATTCCAAAAGGGAGAACCTCTAGAGCAGGGATATTCAACTAGATTAGGCAGGGGGCCACAATTGTAAAATGACTTGAAGTCGGGGGCCACAAGACTGTGACAACAAAACCGTTTGTTGTGTGCTATAGGTCCGATAGGACACAATGATAGACACATTTTGTCCATTATGGTAACTTATTAGGGCCTGCTTCACACTGCATTCATGCATTTTGATGTTTGATAGGAAAGGTTCAGTGTCAGTCCTTGGTGCACAGGCTTAGATTTTGATATTAAGACAATAGGAAGTAGATATTTCAGTGTGTTCTGTGCATGGAAGCGTCTTTGTGTGAAGAGTAGGTTATAAGAGGCAGGCTGGCAAGGTGAAGTGTTTACATGTTCGTACGAATTAAAGGTTTTTAGCACCCAGGTGATAAGAGCACAAGCTCTTATGGTGTGTTTGAAGTGGATGAAGACGGAGAAGCTGGAAGATGGACACAATCCACAGACAAATAACACATGCTAATGGATGCATTAGGAGAATCATTTCTTTGGTGTAATTGACAACATCCACTCAAAACTCAGAAATAGTTACAAATGGATGGTCCGTGATGGATGAACTGCACTCAAAACCCCTTTTGTGCTCTTGTATGTTGATGTGACAGTAATCTCTCAAGAACAGATTCTGCACTGCGTTGGAATCTGTCGTGAAGGCTCGTCATGATGTGAAAAAAAAAGAATTTAAATATATATTCCTTCACCCATCACATTTACAGAAGACCACTTTGATTTTGCCACTCGTTCTTGTGGATTTCTGGGGAAATTCTCTGTTCAACAGAGTGCACTTTGAGTCCTTTTGATTTTGATGCTCCAACATGCTGTGCAATGAGACAAGAAGCGATGAAGATGAACGTGAATGTGATTTTTGGAAGCTTTGTACGTCTAACAGGGTTCCTCATCTGTGTTTTGGGTTTGTTAGTGTTCACACTAACAAACTCTACTTGCAAAAGAGACTGATATTCTGGCTGTTTTTTTATTGTTACTGTCCAATCAGATGCTGTTACTGTCCAATCAGCATCCAATCAGCAACACTGATTGGATGCCCCTTCATTAATGCAGACCTAATGAATTATTAGGTTCAGCTTGTGTTCTTCACTCAAGTCAGTTTTACTTTGTTTGACCCGAGGAGCAGTGTTATTTATTTCTGACTGTGTTATCGTCATGTCCTGTTGTATATTGTGTATGTTTTGAATATACTGTAATTGTACTGTGCGGCGATTTGTGTATCTGATGGCTGTGCTGTACCTACTGTAGATTGGTTTGAACAGTGTTTTGTTTTATGTAATAATAATTTGATCGTTGACTGTCTGTTATAATATGTTGATTCTAAGAGATGTGTATTTCGTATTTTGGGTTTGTAGACCGCACATAAATCAGTAAAGACCCTGAACAAAGCTCCTTTCCTGTGAGTCTTTTACCGGAATCACTTCATCTATAGTGTACCAGCTCTACTCCAGCAACTGTAGAGGCCCTAGTCCTCTGTTTCAGAGTAATGGCAATAAATATATTACATACCGCTAGATTTGCCAGAATGATGTACTGAGGTTGCTCTGTATTTCTGTGTCTTAATGCCAAATACAGGAGGTAGCAATTTATAACAGAGAACACGAACAAACCCAAAAAACTGACGAGGAACCCTGTTAGTTGTACAAAACTTAAGAAGATTTCACAAAAGTCACATTCACGCTCATTGTCATTGCTTCTTGTGTCATTGCACGGCATGTTGTTGCATCAAAATCAAAAGGACTCAAAGTTCACGCTGTTGAACAGAGAATATTCCCAGAATCCCACAAGAGCGAGTGGCAAAGTCAACGTGGTCTTCTGTAAATGTGATGGGTCAAGGGCTACCTTTTTAAACTCCTTTTTTCAGAGGAGGAGTTATATGGCTTGCCCACCAAAGGTAAAGCAGCTGTTTTAGGGGTTGGACATGAGCACCACCACCTCTCGCCTTCGCCCCCCATTCCAGTCTCCACAACATGCCATATCAGAATGTCATGCAATTCTACATTTTCTTCATCGCCATATTAAACATTTAGATCACACTGTACCACCCTTCAGCCATGTCTTTGTCGTCCTGATTCCTGGACCATATAACCTCAGGGCTATTTATATCTTTATTATTATTATTATTATTATTGGGAAAGCAGATGAGTCCAAATGTTATGTTTTCAAAGTTAAACTAACATTTAGAACCCCCCCCCCCCCCCCCCAGCATGTCGTGCGTGAAAGGCACAAAGTAACTTGGAGGCCAGGCTATGACGTGAAGTCAATCATCCATGACAGCAGCACCATGCCATCCATCACCATCAGTAGTGTGAAGTCAGCACCCATGTCAGCAGGGTTGCCAGATCTGCTTATAATTTCCTGCAAGATTTTATTTGAAAATAGCCGATCTACAAGCTCACAACGCGTCGCGATGTGACGCGTTGTGAGCTTGTAAATCTGCTATTTTCAAATAGCTGATGAAAATGTTAAAGTGCTCATGCCGGCCATAGCCGCTTCTTTTGGGCTGGTTTTCCTAGACCTGGTTGCTTGTTTCTCTCACAGAATCTGGCAACACTGATTGTCAGCGTAAACTATGAGGCATGAGTCTATGACCGCAGAACAGAGCACAGTTGTGATCGGTTGTGACGCACCAACTTGGGAATACAGATCCAGTGTTTGCCATATCTGTCCAGACAAGTTGTACTATATCTCCTCTATAGTATAGAGGAGATATAAGATAGATTACTGTTTTAAAACCTTCATTTCACCTTGGAAGTCAATGGAGAGGAGAATATGGACTAACAACATACTGTGGATGAGTCATCCACAGTCTGTGTTGTTAGTCATTCAGGATGACTAACAACACAGACTGGCTTCCAAGTACTTTGTGCCTGTGCCTGCGCAATAACCTGGGTAACGCAGGGTTCCCTGATTGTAACATGATATTGCTGAATCTGATCAACAAGACGGGGTTTAGTTATGTGGCTTCAATGTGGATGACGGGACTTCATGTGCCCAGTCTATGATGTCAGTCATCTGACATCAGGACTATCGTCAGTTATCATCTCGATATTTGGGGCCATGGTCTTTATAAAAATTTGAAATGAAAGAAATATTTAAAAAATATAAAAGCACATGTGAGGGCAGTTACTTCTTTGGCCTACTGGAGCTTGTACAAGACATTTAGCAGAGATTAACCCGAGGTTACTCACACACCCTCTTCTAGATAGGTTAGGCATGCATGCATAAATTATATACTCTTATCAACAACATAGGAGAAGTATTACAACAAAGTATATACTTTATTTCAGGCCAATTTCATATGAAGAGAGATATAATGTAACAGAATGTATGGTTCTAAAACACATGCACATATATATCTATAAAAAACAGATTACTGAATATAAATCATTTCATGTGCATTTAGAAAAAGATCTAAATACAGTCCTTTAACTTGTGTAATTAGTTCTACCTCTACAATGACAGTCAACTGTTTACTATTTTCTGACAATTATGCACTAACTAAGCATAAAAATCATGTTTCTGTGACAAAAAAGGCATCATTTACACAAAAGAGAAAAAAATCTGTATCCGTGCAATACAAGCACTGTAGTGTACCAGTCTTTTAAAAATCATTTTTAGTTGCATTGTTCTCACCAACACTGTTTTTTCCATCTTATATCCACCATCAACACACGATTCAATGAGCAAGAAAATCCTAAACTAACTGGGAGCTCCTGAAACAGAAACCGCTCTCTCAAAAACAACAATTTTCTTTGTTCGTTTTCTTCCCCTCCAACCTAAGTTTATATTGGTCTGTAGTTAATACTGGCAATTTTATGTATAGGCTGGGAATAGAGCCAATTTAGCAAACCGTAAGGCAATCCTCAACAAAGGACATGCATGGTAAAGGCACATTTGCCCACATTTGCCCAAGATTACAGCAGTAATGCAAAATGTGTAGTCATGTAAACATAATAATCTGATCACTATGGGAGGAAAGGTCTATGCTGTTCTCTTCCATATTGTCGCTGTTGATGAAGCAGTTCTTTACTCCAGGAGAATGTAAACATGCGAGTGCTGTGGAAGAATTCACTTTCCTTTCTACTAGAATCTCATACTCAACTCTCGGGGTTAAGCAAAATGTCTCTGTGGTACAACGGCGTCTCTCGACAAAAAAGAACAGTTCCACAACCAACAACACGTTGCAGATCTGTTCTTTCTGGTAACCGACACCCTCATGCGATGGGATAAAAATTTTGCTTAGGCCACTCAATTAATCATAATCTTTTTCTAGATACAGATTTTCTCTGTTATCTCGGCTATAACAACTCATTCAGACATTACCTCATTAACACACACTGAAAACCAACATCAATTTTCTCATTAGCTTATACATTTCTTTTTGTTTATACAGAGTTGATTACAAATCATACTATTTCTGGATCCATAAAAATGGGGGGGGTGGTACGGTGTTAGATTCACTACAAAAATATCTTTGGAATACAAAGTCACAACAGTCCCCAGCTAAAATCATTGGAACTGCACAATCTGAGTCACCGATGTCAGTCAAACCCTGGCAAATGTCTATGTTCACTACCGCTCTTTACCCGACAACCTGCTCAAACACATCTAAGACCACAGTCTATCAGAAGCCCTCATTTCAACCTAAAGGTGCTTTCACACCAGCTGCGATGCAATGTCTGAGCGACGCACATCAATGTTAAGAAATATTTCACTTTTCCACCCAGAGCGGCGCGAATGGCCCAAGCTGAAAAATATTCAACTCAAGTGATTTTCACCAAAACGAACAGAGTGACAGCCAGTGTGTGAGTGGGGAAATTATCACTTCAAATGTTGCGTCCCGCTGTTTGCCCTTGATTCAAGTGACGCGATTTTGTTTTAATTGCTTCCGGTGTGAATGCACCTCAACACGTTAGGCAACCTCTAAGTTCCGCCATTTCATTTTTTTCAAACATTGTAACTGTAGAATTGTAATCAGATTTTCTTTTATTGATCAAATAGCAACAGTTCATCTTAACAATCTATAGATGTCTTTTTTTCGTTAATGTTGAAGAATATCTTAAAATTAGGAAAAATAAAATGCTGCATGTGACCAACAGCTGCACAATAACATCGATACGAGCATATGATGCCAGAGATGCATCATCAGCTAGCTGATTAAAATGACTCAATTGTTTTGCATCTTGGAAGATTCCGTATTAGTGAATGACATCAGCTGTAGTAATGCGGTGAAAGTTGACCCTGTTAGAAAAATCCATCTATTAACCACTTAAACCCTCTAGTCTTAGTTAAATGGACTTGAGTTCCGACCGCTTTTTTCCATCTACACAAGTCTCTTCGACAAGAATAGCCAATCTACAAGCTTGTATTTTTGGCTAATGTTCCCCCGGAATATAGATGCTGGGGTTCAAGTGGTTAAGGAAATTAAAACAAAAGATAAGCACATAAAAGGCCATTTGATCTAAGCTAAAATACATTATGTAATATCCTAAAAATTAAAGATTACTAAAAAGTTAAAACGAAGAATGAATCATGAATTAGGCTTGAGTAAGACTGAGATACAAAGAAGCTAGTGTTCAAAAAAATAATCCCTAAATCCCATAATACATTTATAAAATAGAGAAATATCTTTTTGATTACTGAACATTAGCGTAAATAACAGAATGTGGTTAATGTTCGGGAAAGGCAGCCTCTTGGATATTGCTCGTTGCTGCAGAAACACAGAAACGTGGTAATTTGTTGTTTTGCTCGCAAAAAAAAGAAGAAAATATTTAAAAAATACAATTGAAGGCACTTGATTTGACAACGGTTTAACTTAGACTTGCTGGCACAGCCAAGCAGCAATGTAGTAGTGTAGTCCCCCTCCCGCCAGGCGCCATTAGTCCAAACCTTTCCACCCCACCAAAGACAACATGTCCAAACTAGGCCTTGTGTCACCTGTACTCCAAATCAGTACTGTTCCGTTCGCACCAGATACATCATTTTTGGTTCAGGCTCACTAAAACACTTAAAATGAGTAAAAACAGTTCCTTTAATTAAAAAGAAGGCCAAGTATAAATGGTAGTTGAGCTGGAAGAAATAGTCTCAAACACAAGTAGCGTGGTTTCATGGTAGCTTGCAGTAAAATGAGGCACTAGGCGCTCACAGGCAGCTGTGGATGACGGCAGTCCTTTTTCTGACCAAGTATAGTACATACACTCCAGCCCAGCACGGCTATGAGGGTTGAACCAGGGAAAAGGTGCGACCCCCCACCCCCCCCCCCCCCGCCCAATCTCAACCCCCACGCAGAGACGATCTGGATACACTGACATAAAAAAGAATTTCGGGGACCCTCGAGTTTAATTGCCTGTTCATGGGCCAGCCTTGAAAACACAGACAAAAAATACAGGTGAAAAAAAAAAAAACTACAAAAAATATAACGGAACCAAAAGAACAGAATATCACTGCCTCAAACAGAGGTCGTCCTTGCGCGCCGAGACAGAGACAGGCGACCAGAGAGACTCGCTTTTTAGTGCAATGGTTCTCAAAGTGGGGTCCAGGGACCCCTCAGGGTTCCTTGAGGGGGGTTCCAAATGGACCCTTACCGGGCTGCAACTCTGAGAATATACAAACGGGTCCATTAGGTTCCGTTTATGTACACTCTCCGAGTTATGGGGTCCTTGATATTCAATTTTTTTTTTGAGAACCACTGCTTTAGTGTCTTGTCTCAGCAGTTCTGAGAGAGTTTGGGCGCCGGTGGTGGTTGTGGTAACTTTGACGCCCCCTTGCTGTGGACCCTTTTATAACCATGTGAGGAAGCTCTCCTTGTCGATCTTGGTTGCTGCCAGCACGGACTCCATGTCGTTGAGGATATCGGAGCTCAGGGCCTCCTGGAGGCTGGGCATAAGCTCCTCTCCTTCCACGGCCATGCTCTCGCTCTCCAGGGTGCCCAGGTCCACGTCGGTCCCCGGGATGGCATCCAGGTAGTCGGGGAAACGGCTGGGCTGCGTCACCATGGAGGCTGGAAGCGAGTCCCCTGTGTGACAAAAGGGAGTCCACGTTAAACCACCTTCAACCTGGCGTCCCTGATTTTCGGCACGTCGTATCAGGCTAAACATTTCAGAAAGTTCCAACAAAAAGATAGTCTATTGTCGTTATTCATCCATGAAGTATACAGGGATTTTTTGTGGTTAATATAACAGCCAGCACAAATTTATTTTGCGGTAATTGCGGCCCTAAATGGCCGTAACCAATACTTTCGTACAACCATGCGAGTGGTGGTATGAAACAGCCCACTAACTACTGTTGGGCTATATTACTTATTGTAATCAGGACATTCATGGGCCAAATGTCAATATTCGATACACACATGTGTGTAAATGTTCTCTGAACCATCTTTGTCACTATTCAACACTATGCCTCCATGTCATAACCGACATGGCTTTGTTCACTGAACCGCGCAAAGCAAGTGCAATACCATTGCAATGAGGTCGGCTGTTTGTCTCACGGTTGGGTCTGTGTCACTGTCCAAAAATGTATCCACCAGAGGGTGCCGATTGCTTAAAACAACCTATACAGCTCAACTTTTATTTTCTATCAATCTAACCCATGAAGGAACGCATCTACATCTTCTAAATCCTAACTGGTTTCTTAAAAAACGTATGTTGCTATAATATCATAATATCAGTGGTGCTCAAACTGTTTCATGTCAAGGACCAACCAAAATGATATGTATTTGGCCGTGGACCCCCATCTCAAAATATTTTGAGTTGCGGGTCGTCCACACACACACACACACACACACACACACACACACACACACACACACACACACACACACACACACACACACACATATCCCGGGGTGATGGTTGTAAGGCTCACCGGTGTCCATCTCGTCCACGCTGTTGAGGAAGTCATCGGGGGTGCGAGGGACACTGTAGCTGCTCATGCTTAAACCGCTGTCTGTGCTCTCGTCTCTGGAGTGGTAGGTGCCGCTGAAAAGGGGGGGAGATCACACACACAAAGATAAATAAACGGTATAAGCTCTAGTACAACGATTGTTAACCTTTGATATTGTTTCTGTCGGGCAGAAACCTCTTATATACATTTGAACTTTTTGTAGTTTATTTTTTCGTAAATTAACACCCTACTTGATCACACTACAGCGTCACACAAAAGTTTGTGTGACGTGAAATAGCTAAAGTAGCAGATCCACAAGCTTCGAGCTTGTAGATCTGCTACTTTAGCTACAGATTTTTCAATTTGAATCCTGAAAAGTAACAGTTTTGGACATAATGAGGTTTCCACCTGACAGAGACGATATGCATCATTAGGCCACTGACCCCCATTTGATTTATGATTTGTATTTCTGGGACCGCAATCTACACTGCAATATCCTCAATTTAACCAAGAGAGTGTACAAATGGAACCAAATGGATCTGTTAAGGGTCACCAGACCCCACATTGAGAACCAGTGGTCTAGTACACTGGTTCTCAACGTGGGGTATGGGGACCCCCATGCGGTCCTTCAGGGGGTTCTAGAGGTCCTAAGCTAAATAGTTAAGTATCAAATGGACCCCAATAGGTCTGTAACTCCGAGAGTGTACCAAATGTAACCAAATGGACCCCATTTGGTTACATTTGGTACACTCTCAGTTAAACTGAACACTGATCATGTATTACAATTCCTCCAGCAGAGCTGTAGATGACGATCACTTAGCTCTGCTCCCAAAATGAGCTCCTTTAATTTAATTAAAGCAATCTGATAGACCTAACTGTGTCTGGAAAACAACAGGAGCACTTTCGTGCCAATGCCCCCAGTTGGCCTTGAGCAATATATGGTTGGTGTGTGTGTGTGTGTGTGTGTGTGTGTGTGTGTGTGTGTGTGTGTGTGTGTGTGTGTGTGTGTGTGTGTGTGTGTGTGTGTGTGTGTGTGTGTGTGTGTGTGTGTGTGTGTGAGAATGTATAGATCTCGTTACATTTCGAGGAATCGAGAATGACTCGGTTAAAGCAGAATTTCACTTTCTTCATTTCTAGGATACAGCATTTGAGTAGAAAAATATGGAAGAGTGTGAGAGAGAAGGAGAGAGAGAGAGAGAGAGAGAGAGAGAGAGAGAGAGAGAGAGAGAGAGAGAGAGAGAGAGAGACAGATTTGACAAGCCTATACTAATTAGCAGAGAAAATATGTAGGCAGAATATGGTAGGGACAGGATGAATGAGGCCATTGTGAGAGTAGGGGAGTGGAAGGGGGTAGGGAGCGAGGGAACAAGGGAGGGAGTGAGGGAGATTAGATTGGCCGGTCTGCACTGACTGGACCACATATTCTCATGGGGCCTGTTTGCAGTTCATCTCTATCCTCGTTTCATCCCTTCTAGGGCTGCCTGCAGGTAGCCATTATTTTAACGGTGATTATTCTATCGATTACTTTTTCGATTAATCGACCAAACGAGAAGTGCCGTTTTTCTGTTTGTTTTATACACATTGACAAAAAATAAATACTAATTATGGTGTCGCACAATAGTGTCACATAAAAGTAGCGAAAATAGACGGTCCTTTTTACCCCCCTTGCCCTCTCTACAAAACATGTTAACTTAACATGTTAATAAAGTTGGGCCTTTAACTTCTATTGTTAACTTAATCTGAAGACGAGTCAGTGGAACTCAAAGGCGTACTGTCGACACAACCTCACATTATTCCCGTCATCAATATCTAAAAGAACATTACTTAATATCTAAATGAATAGAATGACATAAATGTGATTTCACAACTTTGGCTCCAACGATTATGACAGCGCTTTAGAGTGGCTGCTCCCTGCACTACCGCAGCTGTACACCAGAGGTCGACATTGTGCAATCAAATCCAGTAGCGAGCTGCCTGGTTCCAATGAGTCACTGCCATGTGAAGAGGGTTAAAACCCAGAGAGTTTTTTTTTTTTTTTACAACTTGTGTAACACAGGCAGCTCACACTGGAAGCTCAACATAGAAACTTCCAGGTACACAGACTGAGAGAACACAGCCAGCCCACCAAGCTTAACTTGAACCAGAGACCCAGCCAGGAAGACTTCTATCAGCTGGTGGAAGAAGTACCATAATATAAAAATACTCTTGCTTGTTTTTATGTACGCCCACACTCCAGGTCGAATTGGGCTGAAAACTTTCCATAGCCGTGTGTTATAATCCGGGGAAAGTCATCATGGCCAACTGAAATGTTTTATACTTTTTGTGTAAATGTATTATACTAATATTCAACTTTTTTTTTAAATCATTTTACACTGGAAATCAGAGGTCAGATAGGGCTCTACGTCTCAGAATTAAATATTGTACTTCCTCCACTACAATTATTTACTTTGCAGATTTAGATTATTACGAAACATTAGCCACTTAAGCCCTATGTTACATTTGGCGATTTGAAAATACCAGATCTACAAGCACACAGCGCATCGACGTATAGTGAGTTTGTAGATCTGCAAAAAAAAAAAGATTGGAAAAAAATCGGTACTTTTACTTATATTAGTATATTTTAAATACCAATACTTTTGTACTTTTACTGAAGTCAAATTTTTCATACAGGCCTTTTACTTGTAACAGAGTATTTTTCCATTGTGGTATTGCTACTTTTACTAAAGTAAACAATCTGATTTGTACTATTTGCCTATTTCACCCTCGCAACGCTGGGTACCTAGCTAGTTCCCAAGTCCCAACACGAATCAACGCCTCAGACACCAATATACAAGGGCAAATTACACACCACCCATTTTCTTTCCATCTGCAGCCTGAATATTTTCTCTGGTAAATCTTGATAGAAATCATCTTCCGTAATTTTTCAAATATTTCTTTCCCACAAATATCTTCAGAAAGCGAGGTTCTGCTTTGAGTCCTTTTTGATTAGTGATGCTCATGTGGTGTGTGTGCGTGTGCGCGTGTTTGCGCGTGTGCGTGTCCAAACCAACCTGTTGAGGAATGGGTCAGAGCTGTTGGCGGTCATGGTCCGTGCGTCCTGGCCCATGGGGGAGGACACTGGGTTAGCGGTACCACCGTCCTGCTCCATACTGGTGGGGAGCTGGTTCCGTAAAGCGAGTTCCTGCAAACCAAAACAAACACACACTGAGCGGAGCCATCATCGGTCAAGCGTCTAAATTGCAAGGTCTCCCCTTAACTCCGACAGTATAGAAATGGAACCAAATGGACCCGTCAGGGTAAAATCCTGACAGAGCCTCTACTCCTCTCAAGAATCAACTTTATTGTCACATCACAGGTGTAAAAGAAGTGGGAAAATTTAGTTTTTTGAGCAAGCTTCATCATATTTGTCTTTGTTTGTCAGAAAGGGAGCAGAAGTAAAGGGACGGACGGACGGACGGACGGGCGGCAAAACAGTTCTCGTAGCGTTTGCCTGAATGGAGTGTAAAAGCCAGACAGATGCACAGTAATCTGTCATTCATTTTCTTTTTTGACGATATTGGCTTTTCACAAAATATCGGTTAAAAACATCGGTAACTGGTGGCCTAGGACCCTCCAAATTGGGATCGGACCCAAAAATAATAATAATCAGACATTGGTCAGGCTCTAACGGAGAGACCTACAATTCAGGGTGGTCTGCTTGCAATGGACGTCTGTTAGCTCCTCAGAGACCACTTGTAAGTATTGATCACTGACGTATGCCGAACGAACCTGCTGTCCTGTGACTTTCTCTCTTCTCGTGCTCTTGTTATGGTATAGAATGTTTCATTCAGGGATCACACACGCTCCGGGTCACCGTGTCCCCTTTCTCTCCCTCTACACCGAGTTTCCAATTACGTAACAGACCGACTACTGTTTGGAGAGATTTGTTTTCCACACAGGCAGCAGCAGTGAGGGGATAAAGCTGAGGTCACACTTCAGACTGTTCTTTATGTCCTTTCGCTAGTGTACGTCCTTGAGGAGTAGGCCAAGTTAAAGACGCTATAATTTCATGAGCCAAAGGCAACAACAACAACATGGGGAATACTTCATGCAGGTTTTTCTCCGTTTACTGGTGGTAAAAGAGGGAAGTGGACGCAGCGATCTCTCAGATAATCTCTCAGATTAATTATCGGTTTGGCGGAGGGTGAAAAAGAAAATCAGGCTTTTCCTTATGTGAAGGTGTGTACTGTGTACACTTGACATGAACGGTTCATCTGAAGGTGTTTCCTGCTTGAGCAACAAGGCCTTATCCTCGCATCCCACGCATGCACATAAACAGTCTGGTTTTGATTAAGACATTGGCTTTACAACCAGCCCTGTGTACTGTAAACATCCTTTATGGTTTTACGGCTCTATTTTTGCCCGACTGCCACTGGGCAGTTTGACAGATCTTAAACGGCTTTTGTCGCACTTTTTGGAACGCACGTCTTCGGGTGTGTCGGGTATTAACGCAAGATTACGGTTCGCTTCCACTGCAAAGCATAACAGCCCACGCTGTTGCACAACCCTTCTAATGATTTAACCCAGAGATACTGTTCAGGATCAACTTTGCAAATGTGATACAACCTCATTGTTTCAAACGGCTCGGACTTTGGAGGCTGTTTGAATTAAAGTAATGTTTGTTTTGTACTAGAATCGTGATGAAGTGCAACGCGTGTTTACGTGCCATCCATTCCAAAGATATCGAATGTAGTTTTTTTTGTCACATCTCCATGGTTCTCGTTCATCATGTCCTCTGGTCAACAGGCCAATTTGGATTATCTGAGGTTCAGCTCATTTCAGTTGTATAGTTTCATTAACCACTTGCAGTACAACTATAGGCTAGTTGAAGAGAGCCCCCCAGAAGTCTATCCTAGGCACCCCCCCTACACTAAGCATCCTTGCCGAAAATAGCCGATCTACAAACCGACGACAATCGATTTACCCAATGTTCGCCCCCCCTCAGAATAGGGACGCTATAGGGTTCATGTGGGTAAAACAGACATAAATGCAGTGGGGACAGGCCTGGAAACTTTCTGTTATGGGTGACCTCTAAGCTACCCTGTCCCCAAGCTAATTAAGTCATCTATTGACTCATTTTATCTTTAATCAGTGCCTTTGGCCGTCATACTAGTTAATCATTCATGTCTTTAGACTGTATTGTATAATGTAATTCAAATCCACACATGCTATTGTCGGAAAGAACGCCTGAATAGCCGGCTTTCTCAATAAAGACAAGCTAACCACTTAAACACTATTAGTTGACCAGAGTCCCACAGGGCTCTATACTAGCCACCCTCCTATTTCTACTCTAAATAGTCGATCTACAAGCTCTGCAAGCTTACATAATCTGCTATTTTTGTACGAAAAACCATTAAATAGGGCTTAACCACTTGAACCCTATTAGGGGGTGGCATTAGTCAAAAATAGCAGATCTACAAGCTCACAACGCGCTACGATGTGTTGTGAGCTTGTAGAGGGAAAACAGCTGTCCCTGTACAGAGCCAACTCAGGTCCAGTTTAATAAGTCTAGAGGGCGATTAAGTGGTTAATCAGACTAATCAATAGTTTAGTTTATAAAACAAATCAATTAGATTTTTTTTCACGTCGATTCATTGATATATAAAAATAATACAAATTATATATATTTTTAAAGTTAACAATAGAATAATCGCTAAGACAATAATCGATAGTTGCAGCACTACTTCCTACACAGGGAACGTTTCAACAGCCTGCAGTGAATGGCATGGTAAACAAAGCCAGCGGAAACCCTCATTCATAATCAGAAAGTGCTGTTTTCTGCTGCACTGACACGGCCTTGAGTAAACGGCCTAACTGGGCTCCACCACCCAGCGTGGGCGGCTCTGCTCTGTGTGTGACACATCGCTGTCAGGAAGCAATCAAGTGACCACGCTATGACTCACTGCAAGTTTCACTGCAGCGCAAGGCCTAACAAAATAAAAGCCCTCGTCAAGAGCAGCCAAGACACTGAGCAGTGGTTAACAAAATAAAAGCCCTTGTTCAAGAGCAGATTTTCTTTTCTTCCAGAAAGTTGACGTTCAAGTTAAACATTTGCACACCCCTGAGGTGTATTCTGGTTTTCCAGCAATTTCAATAATAATAATAATAATAAAGTCCCCGCTCCTTTGGGGTGTTTTTGTCACGTTACACTTGCACAAATATGAAATTCGTCCTCTGCATTTACCCACTCTAACTAGTAGGAGCACTGAGCGTCATTAATACAGCACATTTAACCATTTACAAGACAACAATAACTGAATTCATAATTCACACCTTGCTGACCATGAAAATAACAATTAAATTCAACACTATTCAAGGTTTCCCCAACAGTACAAACCCTGAATATTATCTGTAATGGCATATCATGTCTGTAAAGACTATTAGCTTTAACAATTAATATAGTAAATAATTGGTCTTGTGACGTATTGTGGTATTCCTAAATGGTCTGGGTTCATTACACGCTGAAACTCCGGCAGATTCAAGGATTTCCAGCACTCATACAAATCCTGGTTAGAATGGATAGTTTGGGGGTTGTTGTTTTTGAGTTCTGGCCTTGATATCGCAAATCCTGCGGTTCTGGTCAAATAGTTGAAAGCAGTTTTAAAATCGGCCCCAAAGTTACTCAGAAATGTCCTCTGGAAGCTTTATAGCATTTTGTTGCAATGCTAATGGAAACAAATGAGGTAAAACTGTTACTGAGAAATGGGTCAGCTATAGCCAGTTTCTGTTTTTTGTTAGATACCGGCTAAAACGCTAGCTGACCCATTTCTCAGTAACTGTTTGACCACAACCTTGGGTTTTGCAAATATTTATTAACCAATGAAAAGTATTAACAAGAGCTTGTGACTAAATAACAACTACACTGGATCCATCGAACACTGGATCCATCGAACACCCCCCCCCCCCCCCCCATTTCCCGAAAAGTAACCGTATTGGACCTACAAGGTTTCCGCCCAGAAAAGCGACGACATGCAAAGGCATAGTCCGTAATGACTTGGCTCTAGTCGATACCTATATGTATTAACCCATTGAGACCTGAAGCCAATTCTACATGTCTCCTAAATCTCAACAGTATTCTGAAAAACGTATGTTTCTATATCAGTGGTGCTCAATCTTTTTCATGTCAAGGACCCCCAATATTATATGTATTTGGCCGCGGACCCCCATCAAAATATTTTGTTCCAGAGACCCCCAGAAGCAAAGATTTGAGTTAAAAATGTTCGCTTTAAAAATATATATATTCAAAGATTTGCACACATTTTCACGAATTTTCAAAAATAGCAGATCTACAAGCTCATAGCGCGGCACTCGGTGCCGCGCTATGAGGCACCGAGTAGCAGATCCACAATTTGCTAAAGGTCTGGTGGCTCCTGACCTGGGGTCTCTGGCGGAGCAGCTCCTGTTGCTTCAGTCTCAGCCGTTCCTTCTCCATCTGCTGCAGCCTGATCTGGCTGTTGCCCCCCAGGACCGCACTGTGGGCGGGTGGCGGCCCCCCATGCAGCTTCACCGGGGCACTCTGGGAGATCCTCTGCTGGTTCAGGGCTGCAGGAAGAGGATAAAAGAGAGGGAAGATAAGGATGAGATAAAAGATCAGTGGAAGGAAGAAGTACTCAGGTTCTTTTAATCCATTAAGACCTGGAACGCATCTGTGTCACTTTAGATTTCTTTGGCTATTCAAAAATAGCAGATATACAAGCTCATAGCGCGGCACCGAGTGCCGCGCTATGAGCTTGTAGATCTGCTATTTTTGAAAAATCGTGAATTTTGTTTTAAAATATTTTTTTCCTGAAGAATTGTTAGGATTTAGATTTTTTTTTACGCGGCCTCAGGTCTTAATGGGTTAAGTTGGATATATTATCTCCATGTTTTAACTTTTTGTGTTTTCTTTGTAAATGAACGCCCTACTTGAACATACAACAGAGTCACACAAAAGCATCAAAAGTAGCAGATCAACAAGCTCGAAGCTTGAATTTGAATCCTGAAAAGTAACAGTTCTGGGCATTTCCACCCGAAAGAGAAGATATAAAAACAAAGTACAAGGATATTTGCATCAAAATATACTTACAGAACCAAAATAAAAGTATAACAATAGCTGACGTACAAGCTTGTCGCATCACAATGCATTCCGAGCTTGTAGATCAGCTATTTTGAATAGCCGAAGTATGACATAATAGGGCTCAAGTGGTTAATCTTTGTTTTGTAGTAATAATTGCTTAAGTAACTTAAGCTGTCAAATGATTGTAGTGTAGGAAAAGTAGGCCTACAATATTTGCCTCCGAGATGTAGTGGAGAAGAAATATATATATATAATATAAAAAATAATATATATATATATATATATATATAATAAATAAGACATAGTTTGGGATAGCGTGGTTATGTATGAATTTCAGTTACACAGGTTTCCAATGAGTGTTTTTTTGCATTATGTGGCAGTGTGAAAGCAGTTTACAAGGTTTTTTTTCAACCCGTCAAGAATGTCACTTTTTAATACGTCGGCACAAAAATATAGTTGCATATAAAAAAGGTTACAAATCAAAATATCAATCCAACATTGCTATATCTTTCCTATCTACCTAAAGAAACAACAACAACAAGCATATTGGTCAGGCTCTGATGTAAAAAGTTGACGACAAAACTTGATTAGTCCCTGTAGGGAAATTTCATAAAGAGCATCATCCAGTAGCCAGGAGTCAATATAGAATATCCTGATGCGTATCTGACACAGTCGACATGACTGCTCCATCTGCAGCATTTAGTCTGACATGAAGCACATAAAGAGCAGAGCCAGTGTAGCAGGTTGCGTGGGGCGAGGGAACTCCCGATGGAGGGTTTCCGCCAAGTCTCGAAGAACAATTAATTCCTGTAAGACCTGATTCCCTCCCACTCGCTGACTGAGACAGGCTTTGTTAGGAGTTTTTTTTTTTGGCACATTGCATCAGTCATGAGTGATCCTCATTGAGCGGTTTTTGTTTCCCTCAAAACAAGTAACAGATTATCCCTGCAGATTTGACTGACCGGCCCTGACCTGACGTTTTCTGTTTGCATGCATCGTTAATCAACACACACACATAAAAGCCTGAGTTATACTTGGTTGTGCATTGAAAATAGCCGACTAAGCTCAGTGCGGAGTGCAGCACGACGTGCCGCGAGCTTGTAGATCGTCTATTTTCGGTGCGAGACACCAGTATAAAGTCAGTCTCTGCGTCGCGTGTGCTTTCGTTTAGCCCTGCCGAGTGCAATGAATCAATTTGAACTCCCTAGTCCCTACGCCCTGTGGGTGACAAACAACAACAACAGGGATTTACCATGTAAACACTGCGTTCGCTATTGTCTTTACTTTCCAAAGCACTCGCTCAGCCAAGGTGAGCACATTAAGGGCTATTGAGTCAAGTACTGCAAAACAAATTCATGAGTTCAGAATACCTGATCACTCCCTGAAAGATCTTTTGTTATTCCGTATCCCAGCGGGGCGTGTGTGTGTGTGGATGGGGGGGGGGGGGGGTGGGGTCTAATAAAGATCAGTGAAAAACAACACGTAATTGTGGCAATCAATGCAAAGTAGGCCAAGCCGTTTTGTTTTTTTATCACCGTAAGCAGCGCAGGAGAAGAAGCTAAAGGAGCTCAAACCCACACGGGTATTTGCAGTCGTCGAACCAATGAGGAGCGCTGTTTACTTATGCGGCCCGAGGCAGCCGGCGAAAACAAAGCCATCGACGGGGCCGGGGCCACAATTTTCATGTGGTGCTGCTTTTCTGTCTACAGTGTCCCCCTCCCTGTCGCCCCTCCTCCACCATAGCCCCCTAAACCACCACTCCCCCCCCCCCTTGCCCCCGTCCCGGTTCTCTCTCATCTCCATTCAATCACTGTCTGTTTACACTATCTGTGTGTTACTGAATGGGCCCTGGGCTCAGGGCTCTCCCTGGGAAGCTCTGGAGGCCCGCCCTGCCTGCCTGCCTGCCTGCCCTGGCTCCCCCCGATTGTCCACAACACACAGCCACCCACCCACTCACACACACACACACACACGTTTGCATTAGTATCCTTGCGAAAACATCAACATTTTAGGACGACAATTTTATAAATGGTCATTTTCAACCCTAACGGCTATTTTTGGTGAGTGACAACGGCACGCAACAAAGTATAAATTCCTACCTCCGGCTAAACCTAACCTCTAATCCTAACCTGAATCTTTTTTTGACTGTAAGCCCAACTCATTGAAAATTGTCCTCACAATATCCATTTCTCACATTCTACCATACTTGTGGGGACATTTGATCCTCACAAGTATAGCAACACACACACACACACACACACACACACGTCTCTTCTCATGTCCCCCTCACATCAACTGAAGCAGTGCGTTACATCTCTTATCTCCGTCAGATACAGGGCCCTTGTCGGCCCTGATTGCTCTCACCATCAGGGCACCATTAGCCGTTCCCAGCCCAGGCAGAGCACATGGGGGGCAGTTGGCAGTTCGTCAAAGTTGAGACGGACACTTTACAGAATCCTACATCAGAGGGTCAGAAATGTCCTGCAGAATAGCAATGTGTCATTGCACTTCAAAGCCTGATTCATGTTGTGCACCGGTGTTACATGCATAGCGATGTGTTGCGAGCTTGTAGATCTGCTCTTTTCAGGGTGCGCCACCGGCGTACAACAGAGTATAAATTAAGCTGTAACTGTATGTCAGCGATCATTTGTTTGCGTCTGCCACTGACAGTGCAAGGTCGGAGATCGAGGAATCAAACCTATCATCTAAATTTCATACCCAGTGTCTGTGAACAAATAAATATAGTAGTACACCATGCATCAACCTAAATAACATTAATTGATTGTAATTTGCAAACTCACAGAAACATTTTACACAAGGCAGATGCAAAAACAAAAGGTACATATATTTAACATAACATTACCATTACATAAGCACTAATCCAATATCAGTAGATACAAAGAAGGTGTGCAAAGCACATGACTCGCGTTTCTGCGTACTGAAACGTCAAGGCCAATTTTTAAAAAAAATTACTTGGATGAATTCAACCTTTATGAGGAAGAGTTTCTGAATCCAGGTTATTATAGTTTAAAATTATTATTATTTTATTTGACTTCATGTTTATCAATTTCTCCAACTTTTGCTATTTATAAAGAAGAATATTGGATACTGACAAAGAATGACACGAAGGCCATTTTCTCAGATTGTGTTAGTTTCAGTTAGTTTTGTTAACACACCATACAGTTTCAGTTTGTTCTAGTTTTTTAGTTCAGTTAACTGAAATGTGTGGGGGGTATTTTCTTCCCCCAATTTTTGTTTTTGTTATTTTTTTACTATAATAACCCCGTTGTGGATAAGAGAGAAGCAGAAGTTCAGTTCAGGGTCATGGTGATAGCACAGAGGGAGGTGGAAGGTAGGACCACGCAGAGCTGAGTAGAGGACAGGGGGATGACGTGTAGCAGTGGTGGAAGAAGTACTCAGATTTCTTTACTCAAGTAAAAAGTAGCAATACCACAATACTCGTACAAGTAAAAGGTCTGTATTCAAAATGTTACTTGAGTACATGTTCAAAAGCATTGGAATCAAGATATACTTACAGTACCAAAGTCAAAGTACTATCATTTTTCAAATTGACAATCTTTTCTTCTTCAAATCACACATCCCCTGAGGCATCACAGCAGAAACTGACCCGAAAATAGCTGATCTACAAGTTCACAACGTGTTGCGATGCAACGCGTTGTGAGATTGTAGGAGTTATTTTCGAATAGCTGAAGTACAAAATAGGGCTTAAGTGGTTAATGTACGTTTTGTGATAATAATCTAAATCTAAAAAAGAAACTTGTAACTAAAGCTGTCAAATAATTGTAAAGGAGTATAAACTACAATGCCTCTCAGATATAGTGGAGTATGAAGTATGAAGTATAAAAAACGCCACAAAACCTCAAGTAAAGTAAAAGATACTTCAAAAGTGTACTTAAATACAATACTTGAGTACATGTACTTAATTACTTTCCACTACTGGGCAGGCAGGGGGGCGGGGGGGGGGGGGCTAAAAGGCACCAGTAATACAGGTGGTGACAGGTGGTCCGCCCAGGAGATAAAAGGGACAAAGTTAATGCCGTCTGCCTTTTGTCATCTTCACGCTTCCCCCGAAATGAAACTTATCAGACCATCACCCCTGCAGGCGTACACAGCAAAGTCCTGCATGTCAATTGACACTCTGGGTTTTACAGTGTTGTGTACGCGGTGAGACCTAGACAGTAAAATCCCTAGTAACTCTGATGATGTACAAATGTAATCAAATGGACCCTCCCGGATCCATTTGGTTACATGTGTACATTCTCAAGGCCCTGACAGATAGAAAGCGCCATTGACACGAGCACCATTGACACGAGAGTCACTGAAGCACGTCAAAGTTAGGTCACTTGTCCACATTTGAAGTGTCAAATAGTCTACTGTAATCGGCTGCAACGCAATGGTTAATTCATAATTTGAACGCATCATACAGACGTCCGACCCAAATAAATTAACCCACTAAGACCGGAGGCTGATTCTACAAATTACTCTAAATCACTAGTTCTCAAACATTTTCCTGTCAAAGACTCCCAAATTGATACTGTATATATTTGGCCACAAACTCTAGCTCTGCAAGGGTGGCTATACGCATAGTGAGGGCAGAACAGCACTTGTACTTATTTTTAGTTTTTTTAAACACAAAAACAAGCACTTCTGGATTATTTGATAAATCGATAGATTAATCGGTAATAAAAAAAATCGATAGTTGCAGCCCTACATGAATCAATACTATGATTAGATTAGTGATTAATGGTGCAGCTCCAGCGCCAGCACTGGGAGGTGCTGTATGTATGTGTGACATTGGGCATGGCACCTTTGAAGCCTAGGTAAATATTTAGTAGCCTATCTGCTGTCGGTTTATAACCCGTTTAAAAAACAAAAAAAAGCAGGGTGTTGCATTTCTATCCTGGAGATAAGGAAAGTGGAGAAATAGTCTGGACGTGATACAAACACTTTTATCGTCTTGTGCCATGGCAAGGTCTGGGTAGAACTGTCTAACGCTGACCTGAGCAGAGCTGGCTTCACTTGGCAAGGAGATGAGAAGAAGGGGGAAAACAAAAAAAGGCAAAGAGGAACGCAACAGACCAGATCAGAATGTTTGCTAACAAACGTATTTCTTATTTCCAGGTAGATATGTCTATTGATATCAAGTTTGCTGCGTTATGAACGAAATGAGGTATTCATATAAAGTTTCACTTGACTTTTTCACTTGAACAAAAACAGAATCCATTGGACTTTTTGTCCAACGCAATTGCAGCAGTTTTATCGGTGAGATTAAAGCTTTTCAAACAAGTCTAAGTATAAATGAGTTTCATAACGACTTTGCCATCCCCGCAGCGCAGTGGAAAAGTGCTCGGCGCGTTGTGACCATTAAAAACTACCATGCCGCTGGCTGGCTGGAAAAGATGAGCACTTCACAAGAGTGACATCATCATCGAGCACTCGCCGACAAGGTGCCAACTCTCTCTCCTGGCGAAGGGCTACAGCAAGTCAGGAAAAAAAGGGAGCTTAAAAACAAACAAATCAAGGTTTCCCGTAGAACACCAATCCCTGTCTCTTGTTGTGCGTGTGAATATATCTGCCGATTGTGTTTGTGCCCAGCGGTTTCTTCGGTGCATGTCTGGAAAACAACAGAAGGGCTGCAGTATAATATGCCCACATAGGTCAGCCCCCTCTTGAACTTCGCCACAGTGCACTCATGGCTTGTTCGCTGCTCACCACCTCCTTGGATCTTAAGGGGGGTGGTTAGGTCATGCTTATCCCTCTATGCCAGTGGTTCTCAAAGTGGGGTCCTGGGATCTCCAGAGGTCCTCGAGGGGGTTCTAGGGGGTCCCCAGCAAAATGTGGAACAGTTTGATCACTTAAAAACCTATTTTATACTATCTATGCCATCTGCCATTTTCAAAACATTTGGAAAAATCTTGAATAAATGTGGACAATTTTAAAATGAGTTAGAAAATATTTAACAACACATTCATCTTCTCTTATGGGGGCCCCTGGCACTAAATATTTTCTAAATATCAATTTGGGGGTCCTTGACATGAAAACGTTTGAGAACCACTGCTCTATGCCCCCCTGCTTTTGCCTTGCCTCTCCCTGCCCCCACCACTGCTCCCTCCCCTCCTCCCCTCACATTGGAGTTCTTTGACTGAAAAGGTCTGGAACAGATTAAGAGTTGGACCACAGTATAAAGAGGCCTGGCAGCAATTCAAGTCTGTCTGGGGCTGCAGCAGCAGCAGAATGGGGCCGGGCCTGCCTGCCTGCGCTGGGCCTCACACGGGGGAAAGCCAGTCGGCAACAACCCCTCAGTTAAAGGCGCTCCGCCGCTTCTCTTCTCAAAGCTCAAATTAGCCTCCATTATCAAAGCAGCTGGCTTACGATTGGAGACCCACGTAGCAGGCAGTAGTGTGGAGGCTTTCTAAACCGGCACAGCCCAATTCCCATGCACAGCACAGGAAATCATTTGATGTAGATATCACTTCTGAAGACAGACTGTCTTTTAAAAAGTGAATAGCCACTCAAGAAATAGCAAGCATAAGACGGTCCTCCCACCTGTGAGACTGTTGTACTTAAGGAAGGTAGAGACGGTAGCAGAGTCGAGTGATATTTGCATTTCTTAACCTATAACATAATGACGTGCAGCAATGATTTAGAACTATGTACAATGTAGTCAACTTGGACAATATGGCACCTAATGAGTTAACACAGTTCTCTGCCTCTCTCCCGCTCTCTTTCAGGGGCCCACCAGGCTTGTGTGTTCAAGACTTATAAATCTTCAAAGAGCTTAACCCATCTGAGCTGCCTCCTCTTCCCAGCTGCCCCCAGTCCTCTAACCCACTCCATGTTTTTGCACTTCCCCGCCTGCCCAGTCTCGGAGTGGGACACGCATTTACTTGCAAGGGGGCAGAAGAAGAAGAAGAAGAAGACGGAGGGAAAAAAACTGCTCTCTATAAGCTAGGTAACAATACTGCTAAAATTAAAGAAGATAACAGGCTGTGGTGCGTGTTCACACATGTTGCCTTTGTCAAACGAGGGTGAGCTAGCTTCCCTGGGGAATGGTGGCTCTAATGAAGGGGATGGCACCTCAAGCGTAAATGAGTCAGAGTGACATAAGCAAGGAGCCTTCATCTCCCTGTGTGAGCCTCCCTGGCACCACACAAGGATTAGCTCATTCCCATGGCTGGAGAGAACTTACAAAAAAAAATGGACTTTCAATCTACTTTGAAAAAAGCAAAAGTAAAAACAAAACAAAAGAAAACAACCCAAAGAAATGCATTACTGTCCAACACCTCTCCTTCTCCCCAAATAAAAACATTAATATTTAGGTTTAGAGATGGATTGAGGTAGAGAACTTAATATCTCATCAGGTGAGTGACCACACCAAATCTCTATTTTACAGTTTCACTCGTACCTGAATCTGTCACTAGTTACTCAGCCCCTGACCCGTGCCCACCACACAGACTAAACTGTGAAATACTAGCTTAGCCCGGGGAGGTGGTGGAGCGTTAATGAGCGACTCAGCTGTTGCTGAAACACCAAAATGGCAAACAAAAGGTTAGGTGCTTTTTTTGTATTCCTCCGGCACCTAGTAGCAGCAGGGTCCTGGGGTTGTGTTAAACGCTGATTATAAGACGCCACGGCCCGACTCGTCACTACAAAACAATGTACTACTGGGGTGAGATGAACTATGAATCACACTGAATGCATTTGCCTTCTCACTGCTGATACACAGCAGTGTTTGGTGTTGGGTGGAAACCTTGTATGTCCAAAACCATAGCTGTGTTCCAATGGATCCAATGTAGTCATTATTTAGTCACAAGCTCTTTTCAATTGTTAAACAAATAGTAAAAACAACCGATCACAACACAACACAGCTCACAACAAATGGCGACGTGTTGTGATCTTGTACATCGGCTATTTTTTAAACTTGTTGCATGACTGTTGTGTGATGAAGTGGGACATTATTTTATGGAAAGAAAAAGAAAAACACACATGTTGAAAGTTGAAATATGGACATACAAGGTTTCTACCCGACAGCAACAACATAAATCTGGGGGGGCCTCGACATGAAAATGTTTGAGAACAAGTGGTATAAGTGACATATGAGCTCACCAAAGCGTGGGTCGAGTCTGGGGTCCAGCCAGGACGTAGTCTTGTTCTTGTGGTTGATGTAGTAGATCTCCCCATCTGAGGTAATGGCCTGCTCCCAGCCCTCAGGGAGAGGACCTAAAGGAGGAGGAAAGGTGAAAAGTTTAGGTTGTGGGAGAGATGAGCGTTGACGTTCATTGGTTGCGTAGGAAGAGGAGCAGGTGTTTGGACATGGGCTTGAATAATTATAGGTCAGGCGACAGCTAAAGCAAAGATTCTGCCACTTATTCTCTCATAATGTTCAGTGTTATCTATGTGATAACTCAACACTCTAAAGAGTGTCAAGTTAAACGACTTCCAAGAAATGTAGCACAGCACCATATGGAATGCATATTTCTCCGCCAAATGAAAGCATACTGTACTGTATCTGCAACTTTTAGTTTATAACATTTGTCCACAACAGCCATATTTCATAGAAAAGTTAGAATTGTTTGTGTTCAATTATTTAGATGATACACAAACAAATAAAAACCCATAATATATATGGGTGTGTACTATGCATTGTCCATGGTAAACACAGTCTTAGACTAAATCAATTTTCATGTTCCAGAGGTTTATGAATGCAACGACTGACAGTGAGCCCAGCAGAACAGTGACAGTATCATGGAGAATACAGAGATACAGTACTATATAAACTATAAACCAAGCTGCCAGTCAAGGAGTTCCAAAACATGTCGTACAGGACGAGTCACGTTCTACCTCAGTCTCACCCCTCCTAAGGCAAATTCCTGCCCCTTGGACAGAATGATGCACACTGCGACGCCGTGTGCATGTAACAACTAGACTGACTGCATCTATATGTTACATGAAATTAGGGGTGCAACAGTTAATCAAACAGTTAATCAAACTAGTAAATTAAATTGATTAAAAACAATAAACCGATAACTTAATAAAATAATCATGTAATAATCAATCCCTATTTTGGGCATTCATTACAGTGGGATTTTTTTTTTAAATGACAAAATATATTAGAACTAGTGAAAATGGCTCATCTACAAGCTCACAATGCATCACAATGTGTTGCATTGTGAGTTTGTAGATTTATGTACGCCACCATTGTACAACAAAGTATAATACAGGGTTAAGTGGTTAATTAGGCAAACCAATTAAGTTGCGTTGGTTCCTTGATATATAAGAAAAACCTGTTTATCGATTATTCGATTAACCTATATAATTCTAAATATTGGTTTTGATACATTTTGGTTAATTGCCCAGCCCTACCAGCAGCAATAGTTGAATCTATGAACATTGCAACTTTAAAAGCATAATTATCACAGGCCTAGTCTAGCCTACAGCTTTGCGCACAGTTGTGCCTTTCTGTAGGGTTTGTTTGGAGTAACAATGGTAACTGGCTGGGCACTGGCAAACTGCTGTGGATATTCCATTATGCGGATGAGCTGAACTGCAGTCTTAAAGGAGCATTTCACCCCTGGAAGAACTTACAGTCACTCAATGTTAATAATATTTGTAGTAGATAACAGTAGCAACATTTGAAATTTGCACCCTATGGCCAGAAAAATATAGAAGTCTGTGTGTTTGACTGGGGTTTGACTGGACTGCTGCATTACTACAATGACCATAATGCTTTGGGGCACTGCCGCTGACTGACTGACTGCTGCTGATTGAACTACACCTGTAGTCACCTGCAGTCATGTAGTCAGGAAATAAGGTGAGATAAAGAGACTATGAGTCAAATGACTCATAGTATCTGAGGATATGGATACAAATCTAAAAATACAGATAAAACACAAAAAACACACCAGGATCATGTTTATGGGTCCTAAACTTCATAAAAATAGGGGTTTGATGCAAAATCGGCGAAATGTCCCTTTAAGACTTTGACTCTACTTGGACTTAAGTTCCAAACATCATAACTTGTGACTTGGGCAAAAACAGTGGGTAAAACTAGGAGTAACTTATTGGTGTTCTACTAATAGTAGACAACATCCTGGAAACAACACTTATGACGTGACAAATAAGCACATTTTGCCTTCTTATCAACTCATTGACTGCCAATAACGTGTTTTGACGTGTGTCAATCCAAAGCCCACACCGCCAAGGACTTGTTTTGACATGTACTGGTGTTTTCAGTGTTTGAGAAGCCCTGCTGTAGTGCAGTGTACATACCGCTGGCTGGGTTCATGATGTTCTGTTGCTGGACTGGCACAGGACTGGCAGGGGCAGCCTGGTTCATCTGAAGTAGAGCTTTACGCGGGTCCTGCCAGGTGGTGGACTGATCCAGGTGACTGCAAGGAGATAAGGACGGTTAAAGGATGTCACACAACTTGTTTGTGCAAGTTACACATCGGAAGCCTAGCGTCGTAATAGGCCAACATTCTGTGAAAACATATCTTGTGTGATGTAGCTTAAAGTTCGCTGGGAGGCTAATGCCTAATTTATGCTCTGTTGTACGACAGTGTCGTGCACTGAAAATAGCCAATCTACAAGCTCACAACATTTTTGGTGTAGAGTGAAAAAAGGAAGGTGACGTGCATTAGAAGGACCCCGGTCAACGGGTTTAAGTGGATAACACTGAGGATTTTACGGAGTCAAAATAAAATAGCTTCTTTTACTGGGTTCTCTATCTCAAACTACTTTGATCATTTTGTTTCTGTGTTGGTTGATTGATTTTATTTGGTGATATTACAAAAAAATATAGCAAAATAGCATACAGTCATAGCATCACTGAGGATAAAAGCCCAATAAAGCCTGAGGGCTCATTTCCATTGCGGTCCTCTTCACATAAAAACACTTACGAGTGTTTTCTGTTTTCGGAGTTATGCAAGCTACCTATCCAGTCGAATTTCTTTCTACATACATACATACATCATACATTCTAGTATTCAAATTGGCTACTGCCATTTATCACCTGCTTTTTATCACCAACGACCTGCTTCATATTCCTACAGTGGACATTGGGGGTGCCCTTTTACCACTTTAAGATGTTTGAGAAAACATACGCATTGCCTTTAGGCTTAAAATATTATTATTAGCAATCTGGCACCGCAATTAATTTTTCCCAGGTAAAGGATGAAGGTCAAGCCTCTGTTTATGTCCGCTGATAAGAATACAAAGTTGTGTGGTGTCATGTGAAAGCATTCACATAAACACCACAAAAGAGACCAAGGGCGTACCATAAAAAGATCATGGCAAATTACTCAAATCAATAAAAAGAAAGGATTCTGCAAATAAACTGTGCAATAATTGAGATTCTGTGATTCAAAAGGTGCCATGCATGGTGTATTACCATCAGGAACTGCAGGCAATGAGATTAGCTAGTTAAATCGGGGTGTCTTATCAAAGTGAAACTTACAGGAACTGATGACTCAGAGCAGTTTCAATAAACTCAATTTAACCCATGACTAAATGATGACTTGCACGGAATAAGAAAAGGAAGTCAATCCAATCTGTTTGGATACAGTGAATTTCCATTGAAATACACAGAATTCAATAACTCCCAATTTTTGTTCCTGTAATGCACCTGGCTTTGGGCCAACAGCTTTTCAATATCACGTTGAAATAAATGAACATTTGAATAACATTAGTAAGATACTATTTGCCATTTTTGTATGCCACCATTGTACAACAACCTTTAATACAGGGCGAAGTGGGTAATCGATTTAGTCCATTCGAAAAAGAAAAAAGTAAAAGAAACAGCCCTACCCGTTACCCTGCTACAAGGCCACGATTGGTTGCAAAACAAGCTATTGTAACACCCAAACACTGTTTCTCCATCTATTATGGCTTGTCTTCACTGGAGGAGGGGGGGGGGGGTGTACGGCAGGGCGGGGTAGGGGCGGGGGGGGGGGGTCCGCCACATTGTCTCGCGTTCTGCGAAGGCATTGATAATTAGTGTTCTGTTGGCACTTGTTGCTTGATTAAGATGGAGGGTTTATACAGGAAGCACCTCCTCTCCCGAATCGGGACCCTCTCCATTGTGGGAGGGGTCAGTGCGAGGCCTCCACGCAGGGGGTCCCCCCTACTTTCCTGGAAGCTGCTCGGACACCGCAGAGTGTCGGGGGGCTTTAACAATCTGGCGCCACATTTACAAAGCTTTCACCTGCTGGACAAAGGCACAGACTGAGCTACGACCTAAAACCTCACCATTCACTTGTTTTCTTTTTTTAACCCCCCCCCCCCCACTACCACCACCACACACAGACAGACAGACACACATACACACACCTCCTACTTTCATGCAAATGGCCGCCGTACTTAAGCCGGTTGATTATGCAACTCTGCACTGTAACCCTTACTTGAAACTGTTGTATTTAAATTTTATAGACATCTTCCTTTTAATTTGACTAAAGCGCTTTGTCAACCATCTTTTTTTCATTCATATAACAAGGGACAATACTATTAATTAATCATTATGACTCTCACACATGACTGGATTATTTCAATGCATGTGGTAAATAGAACGCAAACAGACCAAGAACCCCCTCTTTACTAAACCAAAGCAGTTTGCTAGTACTTTAATTTCATGTACCAGACAATTAACATGCTCTGCACATCTCATCCCAATCCTGCAATCCTTTAAATGTCTGCCTTTATTTGATCCAAAAGTCCCATTACAGCCCTGATTTTAGGAGCAGCTGGAGTGAAGTGTGAGATTCAGGGTTTCTCTACGGTAATCCCAGCCTGTCTGTCTGTCTGCCTGCCTGCTCTGTATCCCAGCCCAGAGAGAGAGCCTGACTCAGCACTCCTACCCCCCACACAAAGCGACCCATTTTGAAGCCCCCTCTTGTTTATGCTTTACTGATCAAAGGAACTGCCAAATCCCCCACCAGCCCCCAACCCCAGCCTTCACACACACACATGCACGCGCACACACGCACGCGCCCAAACCAAGCAAAATAGCTCTAGCTGCTCAGACCGGAGAGGCCCCTTGAGAAGGGTCAAAGCGGGGAGGGGAGAGACGACCACGAAAGAAAAGAGAGAGAGAAAAAAAGAAAAGGGCATGGACGGAAGCAATCCCTCAGAACTCCATTGGCTGCGTAAGTTGCTGTGGTACTTTTACACTCTCAGCGACCAAGCCCCCTCCCCCCTCCCCTCTGTAGCCGCCTTCCCACCCTGGAAACTATGACATTTATAATAGAGGGGAGGGGAGGGCTGAGAGAGAGAGAGGGCTGGGATAAGGAAAGTAAAAGGGAGGGCGTATCATAAATGAGAGAAAGAGGCCCTGCACACCCTGGTACGCCAATACATGCTCAAGGTAAAATACAGAGTGTTCGTTTTGGCTTAAAGGAACATTCACACCAAGCACGATAACTACAGTGCAACTATAAATATATCGTTGCCGTCAGGCAGAAACCTCTTCTTATCTCCATATTTTAACGCATGTTTTGTTTTCCGTAAATTAATGCCCTACTTCATCATACTACAGTGTCACACTCAGGACGCCAGGGCTCATGTATTTAACAGATGTATTTTGCTGTGCATGTACAACAGAAATATTAGCAGCAGACCATGAGCCAGTCAAACATTAATAACCCCCCCTATTGCCAGCAGCAGCACCCACAAAAATAATAGAATGCCTTCGGGAGAGGGGAGCAAAACAGTGCTTGTTTTTAAGGGGGGGGGGGTCAAAAAGGGGGGGGGGGTCACAATGTAACATCCCGACTGTAGCCCAGAGAAACAAATTAAACAAAGTTTGACAACGCTTTGTATTAAAAACAGAAGAATGAAGATGATAATTTGAAAACCTACAGTATGATACCACGCACAAAGCTGCAGTATTTTAAGACTGTGTATTGGACAGGGTAACCGAGAAACCTGTAAATAAATTACAGGTGGGCAGTCATTTATTACCAGGCTTTCAAACTAATAGCATAATTCATTCACACGAGCGACCTCTCAACTCTGTATGAAGCAGGGCACTTCCCATCACAAAACATTATCCATATGGCTGCCAAATAAACATGTATGTGTATTTATTATTCCCAGTGGCTAATACAGCAGATTTTATTTTTATGCTCTTTGAAACTAGTATTTGGCCAAAAACATCAATGCCACCCCCATGTACCACTGTCATGGTAATAATATGGACTGGGAGCAATCATTTGAGAGTGTATGACTGAGATGTATAATAAAAGGTCATTCAACACTTTAAAGCCTGTACAATAAATCCCATTCCTTTGCTCTTTCTGGAGACCCTACGCTATGGGGTGGGGTAAATGGTAAATGGTAAATGGTGCATTTATATAGCGCTTTTATCCAAAGCGCTTTACATTGATTGTGCCATCCACCCATTCAAACATTCACACATTCATACACCGATGGCGGAGGAAACCATGCAAGGCACCAACCTGCTCATCGGGAGCAATTAGGGGTTCAGCGTCTTGCTCAAGGACACTTCGACACTAACTCTGGGGAGCACCCCAGCCCGGGATCGAACTGGGAAACTTGCGGTTTCCAGTTCACTCTACCCCTGAGCCACTGCCGCCCACCGCCCACCACCAGGCCACTCCAGGCCAGGCAACCCCGAGTACAATATACTAGTTCTAGCTATCAAATTGGGGACTCATTTGGTACTGGGACACCAGGTGAATGCAATTATCGTTTTGCAGAATGAAAAGCCAAGTCTAGACTGGGTCCCCCAGATTTAGAGTCGTGAGCCATCAGCATACAGCATGATGAGGCTTGGCTCGTCCTTCTTTTTCACTCACGCTGTCATCATGGTTGCCTGTGGGTTCAGGAAAGCACAGAGTACTCCTGGTCCACCCAGGCTTCTGTGACTGATGGCCCAATTATCAAGGTGGTGTTTATTGTGCCAGTGTTATTTATAATGTCACATGCTGGGGGGTGGCTGGCCAGGCTCTTGGGTCCTCTTCACATGAGGGCTAAAAACCTGACTTCAGCTCAACGATTTGGCACGGAAACCATTTCAGTGCCGGGCTGAACACATGCAAGATGTCTGTGTTGCTTTATTTTGTTGTTGTAAAACACTCAAAAAGCGCGACAAAGCATGTTAAGAACTATCCACTGTAATAATCATCTATAACACACAATAACAGTTATCTTTGCAGTCAGGCAGTAACCTTGTATCTCCATATTTCAATGTTTTATATTTTTTGGGTAATGAATGCCCTACTACTTCATCATACAAGCGTGTCACACAAAGAGTGTCGGGAGGCGGTGTGCGCTTTATAGGCTATTTATGCCATTTGAAATTGTTTTTGAATATAATAGAAAAGGAACGTTTGGGACTTCGAAGGTTTCCACCCGACAGCAATGTTATATAGAAGTATATTAAAGGAGGAGTTCACCCAAAACATAACTTATTTTCTATCAATTACACACCCCATGAAGCCTTGATTTCATGGATTTATTTTTGTTTTTGTGGCATTCCTAAAACAATAATTTGATTACTGTGTGTATTTCCGGTAGGAGACACAAATAATCTACTTTGTGTCTCCTACCGGATACATTAGCCGGTAGGACACGGGAATCAAATTATTAGCTTAGGAATGCGACAAAAACGAAAAAGAATCCATGGATTCAAGGCTTCATAGGGTGTGCAATTGATAGAAAATAAGTCATTTTTTGGGTGAACTCCTCCTTTAAGTATCGTTGCACATCTTTAATGCAGAGGAAACACTTGTGCACAGTGACACTCTCTGCCACACAGTGGCCTTGGTGTTTTGCACAAATGGAAAATTGAACATTTCCCATGCATGCATAGAGAACATCTCAATCCAGTTTTGACTATCAAAAGGAGCTGAGCTTTAGATCTGAATCTAAACACTACCCACATTTGCGCTACGGTGAGATTTTGCTTTTCTCCAAGGCCTGAAAAAAAAAAAAAGGAAAACGCCACACATCTCTCTGGTGTAAATAGGGCCAAAGTGCAGGCAGCCACACAGCTGAGTTGTCAAATGTTAAAAATGGGATCCCTCCCTAGGCCACAGCGGCTCCACCCAGAGAATATGGTGGGAAGATGGTTAAGGCCCGCAACTAAGACATACGGCTGCACAACATACAAACAACAATGACTACTATACATATGGTTAAAAACGGTGTGTTTCGCTGTTGTGCAGAATCTCATCACAGGCTAACAATTCAAGGTGCATATTGGAGAACTCTCTTATTTTTAATTGAGCAAATTATAGGCATAGGCATAGCATTCCTCAGAACCCATTTCTGGCTTATTTTTGTAGAACAGAGAACGCAATTAAGCAAAAAAGGAAAAAAAATGCATCCACATACATTGCAGTTCATATACTATAGCTAGCAATTGCAAAGTTGAGCCAAAATAGTGCCTGATTTACACTTGGCAGCTGAGCATATCAACCTTAACTATAGCTGTGGTGGTGCTGCCCTGCAGAGAAGGGCTCTGGCCCTGTGGGGGAGTCTCCCAGATGAGGATAACCACCTCCACTTGGACTGGACAGGGGTCCTGGGACGCCTCACTGCCTCTCTATCAGCAGGACATCATCAAGAGAGATTATTGGACCAACCTCTGTGACCCTGTGGTGGGTTTACGTTTCTACTTTGAAGGGGGTCCCCATATCAGCAAAGGAACCAAGTGTCAGTTCCTTGTCAGTGTAGCACAGGATATTCAATCATGTTCCTGACATTTCTGCACCTACTAGTATGTTTCTTTCTAAGACAAGCTATTTTCTCACATTTTTAATATTGATAATTAATGTTCGGTTAATGGAGCTTCTCTAAATTATTCATTAAAAACAATATGGGTTCATGTGTTTATAAAAAATACAGGCCATGTATTCCATTCTTGACTCAAATAAAAGTAGCTTTCTCTACCAAAATCACAACTGCAGTCTAACAAATTCTGATTTGAATAAAACCGTTGACCGTGCGGTGCTGTGAGTTTTGAGTACTTTCGGGAACTCTAAACCCCACTCGAGAAAAGCCCCTTCCTGAATGAAGAGAGATACTGCATCTCTGTGGAGATGCCCTCCGTTGACAGTGGGGGCATTGATGTCTGGAGCAGAGGTGTTACATCAGGACTTTGGTAAACACTGGCCTGACTTTCTCACAGTCCCATTTGTGTACCGAGCTGACAGGGCCCAGTTCAACAGGAAGGGGGCTTGTCTGTGTGTGGTCAATAAACCAAAAACTTTTACAAACTTTGGGGCAGGCTGAAGCTGGGAGTCTGTGAGGCTACTCACAGTTTGTGAGTAGCCTTAAATAGCGTCACGTAAAATCACGTTTGTATGTTTACCGGTTGACTTGACACTCGACACTATGGGTAGCAAACTACTAGCATACCGCCTCATGTTAGATTGATGTGTTCTCATTACACAACCCAACTCCAGTTCACTGCACTGAACCATATCACACACAAATGTTAGTGCAAATGGTGGCAAGCCTAGAAAGCTAGGCCAGGTGGCAGACCACTTAAATTTAATCAGTGAGGGTCAACTTCATTGCATGGAAATCTTCAGGACGTGACTATTTAAAACTTGTGGATCCATATATAGATAGTTTACAAGACAAGAGGTGGATTAGAATGCAATGGCGGTACCTTTGTCGCCTTTGTTGGTACATGAGCTTAAATCAGCTCAGTTGTGCGATCATGTGCCGGAAATTCAAACATAATCTCAAACACACATATCAGCACCACACAAACATCCTACTGCATTACAAGTCTCCAAAAGTCCACAGGCTACCAGTAAATGCTTTGATAGCTAGTTTAGAGACTGTCTGCTGTACGTTGCTTCCTGAACATCTGTTGAATCATGCACAAGTCAAAGAGACCCCTTCTTAAGAACAGGAAAAAATGAGTTTATGTGTGTGCGTGCATGTGTGTGTGTGTGTGTGTGTGTGTGTGTGTGTGTGTGTGTGTGTGTGTGTGTGTGTGTGTGTGTGTGTGTGTGTGTGTGTGTGTGCGCGTGTGTAGTACTCATTGTGACCTGAGGCCATGTGACTTTACAGTATAATTGCACAGAATAACAGGGCAAAGCATCATAAACCACAACCCAAGCCCCTGAAAAGAAGAGGAAGTAATCAATAAATGTTGTCACTGTGAATAAGATAAGAAAAACCTTTATTGATCCCCAGAGGGAGTTTGCCATGAGAGTAGGGATGCACCAATATAATCATTCATGGACAATGCTAATACCTACTGAGCCATGTGTGCCTCCCTCAACTTCCACTTTAGCCACAGTGTAAACAAAACAAATCCCTTTAAAACTTGTATTGTGTAGAATAAGATGCCTCAAAATAATACGTCCGACTTTATTCCGCACATTCACATTTGTCGGCAGACACGGAATATTTGCATGACGCATCAGTGCAACTCTACCAAAGAGGGTAAGTTAATTATCTAGTGGTCTCGCTGTCGCTTTAGGAAAATTTAGTGCGACTAGTAATGTGAAACAGGCGACTACGGGAGAAAACAACATTGTGAAACGCAAGACATTTCACATGAGCAATTTTATAGCCAAACAGAATCATCATTATCCTCACAAAAAAAATACCAAATGTGGGGAAGTAGTAAAGTGCCCATCATCAAAAAGCTACACCTGGTCTTTAGGTCAGATAATGGCCCCCCAGGTTCAGGTTGACTTCCCACGGCAGAAAAAAAAAAGAAAAGAAAACGAATTTAGAGCTGCATTTAATAAGCCCCCGGAAGCCCTGATTACCCCTCCATACCACTGGTGTGTCTAAATTATACCAGAGTTATACTTGGTCGTTTATCGTGCTTAACACCAAACACAGCAGATCTATAAGCTCACAACGCGTCACAGCGTGACGCGTTGTGAGCTTGTAGATCTGCTATTTTCGGTGTGCAGCACGATGAGCGACCAAGTATAACTCAGGCTTTAAGAAAAACCTTCATTAGTTTATGACCCCGGCCTGGAGGAGAGTAGCCCTGCCCCCCATCCTAGCACTGAGCAAGGTGACCCAACCTCCTGCCCCTGCTGCTATAAATCAAAGACCACAGCAAACTGCAGGAAGAAAAGAGGAGGAAAGGTCAACAGACTTTGTTGACATTCTCCCCAATCTTCCCCTTACTTAACCACATGAACCCTTGTGTCCCCATTTTTTTTTGGGGGGGGGGGTCAAACATTCGGCGAAGAATTACAGATCAATGTGTCGCATTGAGAGTGTTTAGAGCAGTATTTTCTGCGAAGAGATTTGGTGTACTGTAGACTCCCCCAAATCTCTTCGAAGAACAGATTTTGTAGAAGAGATTTGTTGACGGGAAAGGGGAGGGGGCCTAGTATAGACCACTGAGAGACTCCTGTCAATGAAGTAGGGTTTTAAGTGGTTTAACGACTTAAGACCCATTTCAAACAACATTTATTTTCCCCCAACATTTCTTCAAAATGTTCACCTATAATATAACCCAAAATAGGGTTCCCAGCTATATTTATTTTAAATACTTTTTTATGAGTCCAGTGAAATGACACTGGTAAGAACCAGGGGCCCAAATGTTGCCTCATATAGCCCACCACTGCCTCCATGTCAAGAAAATACATTACTGTATTGATACCTATTAAGACTTGGAACATGTAATAGCCTCTGGAGCCATCAGAACAAGAACAATCACAGTGGTAAGAGAAAAAAAAAAGCTGTCCCAACTGTAAAGGAAGCCTTGCCCTCTCTCAACCCCTCCGTCTTTAAACTACATCCCAGCCATTTGTCTATTTTTGGACGGCTCACATGAGTCTCAACAGGCCTGTGGACTGAATAAAGATCACCTTTTCTCTGCGGGGACAAAGGGAGGGCCAGAGTCTCTCTCACCCACCCCCCCAATACACACTCCCCCCCCTCTCCCTTCCAGTCATCTCCACATGATTGCCATTTAAACTCCGCTGACAAAGGAAAGGAACCACCACAGTGCCGTGGCTCCATTCATGCTAAAATGGATGTTGGGTTTAAAGGGAACCACGGCACGGAGCTGTGACTCACCGACCCGATTCATAGCCAAACTGTAGGCATCAGAGTCCTCCAAATGACTCATGGTGAACTCACAAACAAACGGAGAAGGGGAAAGACAAACGTAAAATCCCCACCGTGCACAACTCTCACCCTGGCTGAGGGTTAATGGATGCGTGAAAGGACAACAGCGGTCACCTGGTTGAAATCTGACTCCTCCTGCTCTACTGGCTAGTGAAGCCCCCCTCCCTCCCTCCACCACTTGTGCGCGCACACACACACACACACACACACACACACACACACACACACACACACACACACACACACACACACACACACACACACACACACACACACACACACACACACACACACACACACACACACACACACACACACACACACACACACACACACACGCTCTTTAACGCTCACACACGAACTCCGCTTCCCTCCCTGCAACACGTCTGTGTCAGGCAGCCGTGTGTTTATAAATAGGGGAGTGTCTTTTCCAGCAGTGTGGCCACGGAGGCCGCCTTTAATTTCAGATCAAGTGTCTGCACTTTGATCTGCCGCGGTAGATGGAGAAATTATTTCTCTTTTTTTCTCCTTCCCTGGCTCACACTGGACACAAGCGAAGCCGAGCTCCAGGGACAAACTGTGACACAGCGAGTCAAATGCAGGCCAATTCTGAGCCTCGAGTTAATCCACTCTGTGTAGCAACACGATAGTTATGGTACATTTTGGGACTCCTTTGTGTGTGTGTGTGTGTGTGTGTGTGTGTGTGTGTGTGTGTGTGTGTGTGTGTGTGTGTGTGTGTGTGTGTGTGTGTGTGTGTGTGTGTGTGTGTGTGTGTGACATGATGTAAGACTGCGACAAGATGATAATGGAATTGTGCAATAACGCAAAACTAATACTTTTTTTTCCAAAGTTGCTTTTTGTTTCAATCAAAGTGTGGGTTTTGAAGTTAAAACAAGAATCCCCCGCAACAATCCATACATGTTTTTGTTTGCGTTCTACAAAAAAAAGTACCGTATGTCAGTCTAGTCCTGCCCAACATTGCACATGATCCATTAGTTTCCAAACAACTGCAGTGATCCTATGAACGTCTGTGAGAACAGCCTTCTCTGTCGATCTCCTAACCCCCCAATCCCTTTTTACAATTTCAGAGGAGCCTCCCCAAAACAGGCCAGATGTTCTCCAGATGTGAAACATTTAAACATCTGGCCCTTTCTTTTTTATCCCAGTAAATTTGAGGGCTATCATGTTTGTTCAGACCCTGTCATTGGTCAGGACAGCGTTTTTTCAGAAAGTGGACGATGGCTTGTATCGGCCGATAACAGGAAAAGGGACTTTCGCGCTGAACTCACCTCTGCGCTAAAACAAAGCACATAATCACTCAATTGCAGTGAAAGAACCCATTGAAGGAATACAGCAGCATAAATAGAAATCAAACTCTCACACTGACCACTAAACGTTACAGATACAATGCAGTGAGGGGGTTTCTCCTTTCAGGACTCTGGTATTAACTTCTATCTCCACCATTTGCCTATGGATCATTGATGTGGAAGAGATCCACTCCGTAGCAGATGAGTTTTGCAGACCTGGCTGTCCTGTGCTGTCTGGGGCAGCTTACAGTGGTCCATTGTTTCTACTGAAACCTGAGCTCAAGGAAAGGATCACCAAATAGAGCAGCGGCAGTACTCCTACAGAGGAGTTCTCTTGTTTGCAACGGGTCCCAAAAATCTAATAACCTGCAATTTAAAGTATCCCAATGGCCTCTTTTTAAAGGCACACTGGCTCATGGAGATCATTTGCAAATCATATAGAGCAAAAAAAATCTGGGCAAGCCTATTACAACGAAACTTTTGTCAACGCAATAGTTATTCTCGCAGCTGACGGAAAGAAAAGGCAGCGTGCGGCGCTGGACGTCGCTGACAGCAATGCATACTTGCATAGCTACTTGAATGCATACTTGCATAGCCTACTTACTTGAGGAAGTATCTCTGGCCAGAGGGAGTCTTGGCCATCTCCCACCCAGGGGGCAGGGGCATGTCATCGGGAATCTCGTAGGAGGACTGGCGGAGGTGCTGAGGGGAGGCACCTGGCGGGGGCATCAGTGCACCGCCAGGGGAGACGGCTCCCAGCTGAAGGGAGGCTGGGGATGAGTGTGCACGGACGTGGTGAGGGGCCAAGGCCCCAGCGGTCCCTCCGTCTGTGCTAGTCTATGGAGAGGGGAGGCAAACAGCATGGATGTGATTGACAAAATGACTACCAAAAAATGCCTTGATATATAATAATAATAATAATGCTAATGCTGATTTACAGATGATCTAGAGCTGTGGTTCTCAAAGTGGGGCCCGTGGAATTTGTTAATATTGAATAAAAAATGGTTTAACCACTATAATCATTGGCTATTTGGGTGTGGGGGGGGGGGGGGGGGCACGGGCAGATGGGTCAAATACATTAATTTGGAATGTGGGGGTCCTGGACATGACAAAGTTTGAGAATCCCTGATCTAGACAATTAGATATTTGTCATTGTTTTTATTCATGTAGGATTATGACAATGTTTCATAAGCTGTCTAAATCAGTGCAGCTCTCAAAAGGGTCTGTCCTTTGGGGCAGTGAGTGCGCATGCTCCGACACGTCTGTGCTACTGCAGGACTGCGCATGAGCTCTGGTTCCAAAACTTCAGAGAAATCACAGCAGCAGCAGTTGGACAGAGAGAGGAGCAGACAGTCATCCTACATGATGTTATTAATCTATACAGCAACAGTTGGACAGAGAGAGGAGCATACAGTCATCCTACATGATGTTATTAATCTATACAGCAACAGTTGGACAGAGAGAGGAGCATACAGTCATCCTACATGATGTTATTAATCTATACAGCAACAGTTGGACAGGTAGAGGAGCAGTCAGTCATCCTACATGATGTTATTAATCTATAAACACATTATACTCTCTTCTGGATGCTTACTTTCACACAGGCCTACATCTCATAGTCACGTCATTCACTGTCAAGTAACAGGCCCGTTTTAATAAAAATAAATTTAAAAAAGTATTAGGCCCGCCCAATTAACTAGGTCATGTAGGTAATTTAAAGTGGCCCACAACCGAAAACTGTTAACTTAGTTAATAAATAAACAATCCTATTTTCCCACTATGTTTCATAGTGGGCTGTTAGTAACCCACCAGACCAGGCTCAGTTTTTTGTATGCACATATTTTGCATTTTGGGGGGGTAGCCTGCTATTAGTAAGTAACACACTGTGTTATGTGTAAAAGATATCATAGGCCCAACTGTAAATGAAGCAGGTCTACTATTACGAATGCACACATGTAATACTCGTCCTAGTAGCTGAAAACAACCGATCTACAAGCTGTCAGTCCTACTCTGTTCTTTTCGGCAAGTGACACCCAGGCTGTAGGCTACTTAAAAGCTTCTAGGGTAGTGGTTCTCATGAAGTGGGGTCCAGGGACCCCTCAGGGGCGGGTTCTTTTAGAGGGGTTCCAAATGGACCCCTTCCTTCCATGTCTGTACTCTGAGAGTACACACCCCAAATAATCATATTTGAAGGCATTATATTTAGTTTGACTCTTGAATATAGTGAAAATAGCAGAGCTACGCTTGTAGATCAGCTATTTTCAAAATGTTTGCCTCCTTCTTATATTATTTGACAATTTTGGCCAATATTTGACCAGTTTTGAATAGTACTAGAGGTTCAGGCCGCTACGCGGCCCTCACATCTAGCAGCCTACAATATCGAGGTCGGACCCCCAGCGAATGCTTCGCGGACCCCGCGAAGCATTCGCTGGCGCGGGGGTTCCGACGCTCTGCTCCGTTGTGCTACCCGGAACGGGGATGTGCGCCCTCTCCCACAGCCATGAGAAGCTGTTTGAGCTAAGCTATGTGTGCTAATAACACAACCTGGACTCAACGCATGCACAGTTTGATATCAACTCCGGACCTGTGGGAGGCAGCAAAGTGCCGTAAGGCATCCAGTGTGGTGGTTAGCGGAACTTATCCCCCATGTTGTTTATAAATCAAGTCATAACATGATAACGTGGTTAATAGTTTTGCCTTTGGGATGTATTGTACATGACACGAAAAATACAGAAATATTAATGCAACTCTGGTCGCCAAGTAATGAAGCACTGACATTACCGTGATTGACTGCAAAGAGATAGTAAGTGCAAAATTATTAGCTAACTATTAGCTATTTTGGCTAACTATCGGTGATCTCTCTGATTTTTTGGCTAACTCTCTACGATCTCTTGGATTGATTTCAGTTACTGGTTAGCATCTATTGGAAACCCCATGTTAACGGTTAGCGATTTACGCTAGCGTGCTATTGCTAACGGCGACAAACGGGAGGGACGGGCTGTTTTCCCTTCCGGGGCGAGGTCATATGCGTGACAAGAGTTGTCCGCTACTGATGCAAAATATGG
>NC_137606.1:40346813-40424313 GCF_963280865.1 Gymnoscopelus braueri
AGCCAGCGTTATTTTTGTGACAGTCATTTGCCCACAACTCAATCCAACCCAGTGTTTTCACTGAATGGAAATAGAAAGATAATGGCTGTACTGACTGACTGAGGCTGGCTGCTGTCTCCTCACAATGTGAGCGTGAGCGCCCCCTACAGCATTTCTGCAGGAGGACATAAACAATGAGCACGCACACCATTGTGCAATCTTTCCTCTTCATAACTTGTTTTTATTAACACTGACATTTTTAATGTTTCTGTAATACATTTTTATCATTTAAGAATTGACATACTCAGACAAAAGATTATTAACACGGAAAATGTTTTTTTTTAAATAATTAATGTTATCATATTTTAAAATTATGAAAGCAGTAATAACGTCGGAAACAGGGATTAAGCCAGAGAACATAAGATTGAAAGTGTTTTTGTTTGTTTGTTTTTTAAAGAGGTGGTGCCATGTTTTTGCACTTTTTCTGTTTTTCATGTATCTATGAGGTTGATAGAACTTCATTAAGCCCCCCGGTGGTGTTTTTATGGTGTTTTATGTCTTCTCTGACTATTTGGAGTTTTTTCCTGGAGGCTGAAACCTTGAGGGTCAAATGTGCCAATAGAGAAACAGCGCTTTAGTGACATCACAAAGCCCACACCCTCCCCCTCATTATCATAACACAACAGGTGTGGGCATGAGGAGGAGGAGGGACTAGGACAGGTGGGTGGTGCTAAGGTGGTGGAGGAGGTGCTAAGGTGAGAACCAGGTATACTTAATGCACTGGTGGGTGTGTCTACATAAAAAACAACATTTTAACACTTACTGTACACTTTTATTTTGTTGAAAAAAATCCTTACATAATAATAATACCTTATGATCAGGTTTTAGGGTTGAAAAATATCATGGCACTCCATCTTTAAGTGTTAATTATAAAGGTTGTGCTTTTAAAAGATGTTGCTATAGTTTAGTAATTAACTAATCTAACTATTTTAGTGGGGGCAGATCCTGGCAGGGCATCAGAGTCTGGGACAGCCTTTTGTTTGGAAGCTGGTCATTGGAACGGCTAAAAGGTCCCCGTCAGAGAGGACCCCAGGCTGGGATCTTCTGGCCCATGAGGTGTCACACCTGTCAGGCTGACATTTACGTCCCTCCTCAAATAACCACAGTGGGCATCTATTGTCATCTTAGGACCGTTAAGAAGATTCTTTCACACAGCCTGTCGAAGTGGTGCTCTAGGCATCAGATATAAGCTGGCCATATTGTGTTTCTCCATGTCTGTTATCTCTTGTCTTGTGATGAAGCCGAAGTTCGCTGGGAGGCTAAAATGTGTGACTGTACAGTGCAAAGACAAACAGTAATCAAGTTATGGTTGTTGTGCATCTTTATGGGTGAAATGCATATAGGGCTTAATTTCAGTAAGGTTTTTCAAGATAAGAACATCATTTGAACCGACGTTTAATATAGACACAGACAAACAATAATCTGAACTGAACTTACACAAAAAAAAGGTGTCGTCACATTTCAGAGGAGGAGGGGGGGGGGGGGGGGGCTCTTCAAATGAGCTTGGGTCTCAAAATGAGCAAGTCCTGGCAGGCAAACCTAGGGCAGAGCCAGACATGCAGATTGTTTGAGGAGAGGGACAACTTAATGCACCTCACTAACAGCCCCACCTTTTGTTTCTCAGATAAGGCACACTGTAAAACTCACAGTTAACACAGCCAATTTTGCTTGGCTTGTGATAGAGGCACTGTAGACTAGAGTAACATTTTGATAACAGTTGAGGTTTATGAAAATAAAAATAAACGACTACGTTTCAACTATTATCTAAACCCCCTATAAGCACCAATGCACAATACGTTGTTGTATTTTAAATACAGTAGTTTACATGCCTTTTCATTTAATACATTGAAATATAGAATCACAACTTTCACTTTCAAATAGCAATGATGATGAAATTGTGAAACCCATCTAGCTACTGTATTGTTTCAGGGGTTTATTTTGTCAGTTTTTGCTTTATTTAGACAGGAAACAAGGGGCAGGGAGGAGCAAAGACATTCAACTGAGGTCCCAAGCCGTTATCGAACAAGGGACGTTGCAATATAGTGGGGTCAACACACTATCCTGTCACCTATGGTTGGCCCCTGATTATCAGGACATTTAAGACTTAAACGAGCACTTCACCCATTTTCAATCTTATCTTCAAATGGTCCTCACTAATGCCCATCACCATTACTGTCTACTCACTTTGTATCTCAGAGGAGTGCTGTGGACCGTTCAGAAACCTGCCTACCAGTGACATCATTGGTAGGCAGGTTTCTGAACTGTTCACAGCCCTCCTCTGAGACACAGACCACAATTAGTTCAATAATTCACTACAAATAACAAAAACAACAGTATCCCTGTATCTGTGTTACGCTCTTGGTTATGGTTTGCTGCATTGCATTCCATTCCATTGTTTTAAGGGAAGTACACAGTAAAATCCTAAGTGTTAATTAGTGTTAAACAGACCCTTACAGGTCCATTTGGTTACTCTTTTGTCTTTGTCAGGTCATTGTCATATTTATTAGAGCGTGTATGTGAGTGTGCAGGTTCCATTCTTTTTCATGACCCTATCTTATCCCAGCAGCCTGACAAGTGATGTGCGAGTGCGTTTCCTATCAGCTTTTTTTAACACCAAAGGATTTTACTGTGTACTCCTCCTGGCGTACACAGTAAAATCAGTAATCACTCAGGACTTTGAGTGGGACCTAAAGCACAGGAGAGAGAGCTCTCAAGGTGGATGCAGTTGTAAAAGGAGGTTGTAAAGCCTCTGGCAGAGATTGACATCACCACCTCGTTGAGCCTGTAGATTGAGTCTGGAGCACACAGACCATAATCTTCCTCTCTACAGCCCTCAAGGAAAAGCAAACATCCACACCTTTCACATTGCAACATTGCTCTCTATGAATCATTTTCCTTTCCCCAGCCCATTTGTTCACTACATTACCTAGGACTGAAGTACATCTAAACCTGTTCATAAGTGCTGTGTGTATTATGATATTTAGAAGTCTGATTACAGTAAATAAAGACATATATCGTTGCTGTCGGGTGGAAACCTTGTATGTCCAAAACCGTCTAAAACATTTAAAATAGCGAAAATAGACGACCTACAAGCCCACAGCTTGTAGATCTGCTATTGTCCCTACTCTTGTATGATGAAGTAGGGCATTCACTTACAAAAGAAAAACAGTAGAATTTGAAACATGGACATATGAGGAATTCTGCTCGACAGCAACAATATAACATGTAGGATACGTTGAATGATGTATTTATAGCTGCAGAAGTTTATAGCAGGTATAAACTGCAAGTAATGCAATGTGTTGTGTGCTGTGTTGTGTGTTCTGCATAGTGCAGGCTATTGTATTGGGTGTACAGTACACCAAATACTGTTGTTCATTTCTCATGGTGCATTTTGGGATGTTATTCTCCCCCTGACACCGAGTTCTTTTTGTATTGTGCTGTATTTTACTAGGCTACTCTGTATCTGTATCTTAACTGCTGTGCTACCTCTAGTGGCAGAATTTCCCCACAAGATCAATGTCTGTCTGTCTGTCTGTCTGTCTGTCTGTCTGTCTGTCTGTCAGACAGACAGACAGACAGACAGACAGTCTGTCTGTCTGTCTGTCTAGATTGACTTTTGGTCCATAAATACTGGCAATTTTTTCACTGTTTCATGACTTCACATTCACAATACATTTTTGCCAGACCCAAGGGGTCGGCCTACATGAGGCTTTGTCCCCTTTCGTCCATACATGGGCATAAAAGTATGTCCATCTTGTCCCTTTTTTGACCATATATGGACACACGTCGGATTTTATTCTGGGTCTGGCAGAACCAGGTCTCCTGGTCTTGTTACTACACCTGTGCCCGTCGGGCACCGGCCTACAACAATGAAAATAGGGAATGCATGGCCCACCCTGTTTTGCAATACCCGTTATACCCATTGTCATAGCACCCGTTTTAACTGTCTGTCTGTCTGTGTCCCTTTTGTGCCTATATTGAGATCTCTGTATGTCTGTCTGCCTGTATCCCTTTCATGCCCATATATGGAGATCCCTGATGTTATCAGTATATGGTGATATATGGGCATTCCCATATATGGACATATGGGGGATCAGCAGTTGAGGAAAGTCCTTCTGCAGTGGTGAACATCTGTGGAGAATATCTGAAGAGTGCAAAGTGACTGTGAGAACTGAGAAGTCAAATGGCAGGTGTGGGGAATTCGGCAGGTGTGAGTAGGTGGTCATCAATTGGCTAAGTTTGGCCACGGCCAGAGTCTTTGCTGGTGGTTCTGGACAACCTATCCGGCCGACTCAACGCCGGCCACTGCACTCCCTCTGGACGTCTGCGACACGTGTGTCGAATTTGAAGTCGGTGGGTCGAACAGTTCTCGAGATACGTGGAATACAGACGTAGGCCTACATAAATTCGGTGCATTTATTGTGAGATGTTTTGTTTAAGTCGATCTTATACAAAATGGACAAAGTGAGTTGACCATGGGATGCTTGAGTAATTTATTGATTTTATTAGGTTTATCAAGGGGGAGGAAAAAAAGCCTGGAAGTACATTTTTGGGGATCTTTGTATGCAGCAGAATTCAACTGCTTACAAATCAGGGTTTATAAATTATAAGAAACAAAACGCAAAAGACACATGGTGCGGCATTAATTTCAAGTATGAATTGTATTATTCTATGTTTTGTAGCCCTATTTTTGTATTGTATCAACATCCTTCAATATAGATTATATAATGGTATTAATAAAGTAAAACATAACAAAAATCTATTTAAAAAAAAGGCAAACAAATTGTAATTAGGCACTTACAATAACATTGCTTAATAGCAATTATGTAATTGAAAGATAAAACATGTTTTGAATATTTGTGCATCAATGTTACTGCAAGTGTTACACAAGTTTTGAATGACAGCTTGTTTCGGCCATACAATAAACAAAATATCGTCTCTGTCGGGAAGAAACCTCATACAGTATGTCCAAAACTGTTCCTTTTCAGGATTCAAATTCAAAAGCAGCAAAAGTAGCAGATCTACAAGCTCAAAACGCATCGCTTCACGCCACGTTTCGAGCTTGCGGATCTGCTACTTTAGGTTTAGATACTTTTGTGTGACGCTGTAGTATGATCAAGTATGGCGTTAACTAACGAAAAAACACAAAAAGTTAGAATATGGAGATAGGAGGTTTCTGCCTGACAGCAACTATAATAATAAATGTCCGGGTGGCACAACTGTGGAGACTAGTTGTTTGTATTCTCCGCGGTGCATCCGGCTCGGCCGGGCACTCCTACAAACACAATTGGCTGCGTTCACAGAAGTCATTTCTGGCGGGGAGGGTGACCTCTGTCGCTGTATTAGTATGACTCCTGCGGTTTGGACAGGGCGCCTGTTCAGTGGGGAGCTCAACTTAGAGCAGTGGTTCTCAACCTTTTCAGACCGCGACCCCCAAAAAAAATACATATTTGAACTGGGGACCCCCCACCCTGACAAGCACTTGGAATTGTAGAAATTGGGGCCAATCTACAAGTGTTGCGAGGCGTGGTGAGCTTGTAGATCAGCTTTTTTTTTTGCCTTTTTCTTATATTATTTGACAATTTGGCCAATGTTTGACCAGTTTTTATAGTATAGTTTGTTGATTACTTTTGATACTTTAATTTTTTTTAGGCATTAAAACGGTCTTATAAGTCCTTAAAATGTCACTTTACTGTCATCTGCCCCCGCCCCCCCCAAATAATCTTAAATAATAATAATTATAATAATAATAAGGTGGGTCCCGACCCACAGGTTGAAAACCACTGACGTAGAGGAATAGCGTGTTCCTCCACGTGCGTTACATCCTGCTGGTGCAACAGCTCACTGTTAGTTAGTTAGTTAGTTAGTTAGTTAGTAGCATTACATGTATCTACATCCTCCCTAACCAACCAACCATTTAAAAAGGGACTACAGCACAAGGGGGGATTGGCATAAAGACTAATTTGGAAGGAAAATGGGGAAAACAAAAAAACAAATGAAAGAAAAAAAGTAATTGCCTTAGCTCCATTTGGTTTAATTTAGCCAAATTCCCTCTTTTCAAAGTCAAATTAGGGTCTATTCTCTGTGACCATGAAATGCAAAAAAAATATCAAGTTAGCTGTTTCAAATAAGGCTGCACCCATGATGGACGTTTTGGAGATGATGATAAAGTGCTAGGTAAAACAGTCTGCCCAGGACACAGGGTTTCATTTGCTGCTTTTGTCCACTCCGGCGGGGATATCTTTAATTTAACTGAATTAAATGCATGCATTAATCTTTGGGAAATGTAGACTGTCTGATATGTTTGATATTTATGTTTGATAATATCACAATTTAACAATGTATGTTAAACGTTAACCACTTTAACCCTGGTGTCCCTATTTTTTCAGAACATTTTCCAACATTTTCAATTCCCCCCCAACAAAACTTCTTCCAGATTTTTCACTGAATTTAAATGAACTGTTGTGAGCTTGTAGATAGGCTATATTTAGCTATTTGCCATATGACCAAGTACATAGTGCTTACGTGGTTAAGAAAATGTCCCCGCTATGTTGTCTTTACAAATCAAACCCTGCATGTTCCGTATAGCCTATTGCCCAGGTGAGGTGGATGGGATGTGGACGACAGCCAATCAAAGACCCTCGGTCAGAACCTCCTCAGGTTGCGGGAGCGGTTGTCAGCCGAGAACGCACGGTGCTTGTGGTAGGCCGTAGCTTTGCTTTCCCGTGTCTAAAATGGCCACAAGAAGGTAAGGTAAGGTAAATGCGCCTTATCAAATTAATTAACCACAAAGTTCAGAGCGATGTCAATGCAAGCTTGGTTTGTTTACAAACACACACACTTACAGAGGGTGTATCTCCATGCATGAGGCTTCGAGCGGCAGCGACGTCGCCCCCACTGTATTCCTGTACACCTGCAACGTATAAGCCAGACACAAGTCAAGTGTTTTGACAACTGACAGTGAGTCAATTGAGACCCTTTCTGCAAGCAAAAAACTCTACGTCCTCCCGGTGGAGGCTCCTCATTGGCAGATGAGCCAGTAGTATACAACAGGAGTGACAACACACAGAAATGTGTGTGGGGAGGAATCAATTGGCATAACGACTAAATTGGGGTAAAAAGCAACCCAAAAAAAAAACAACAACAACAACGACTCTGTCCTAACAGTGGTACTTACAGTGCAGCTGGTGGTTGAGTCGTTCCAGGGAGAGCAGGATTTTGTGCTCCTCTAAGGACAGGGTGGTGGCGAGGCCGGTTTGGTGCAGGCTCCGCTGATGCAGCGCCCCGGGCCTCTGCGTTTGAGCTAGGTCCATGGTAGTCATCGTATCCCTTTCTACCGCTAGGCCTTCTCCACGTAGCTCTGCCAGCGAAGGCTGCATGGTCACGCTCCCCAAGCCTACGAGGAGAGGAAGCGTGTCCACAGCACATCAAACACATTTGCGGATTTAAGCTGTTAGACAAAGTGACGTACAGCAAGTGCACCGGTATAAGAAAGCTTCTGTTTCAAGTGCAAAGTGCTCGTAAAATGTTCCATGTGATCCTCCGAGATCAGATATGGGGGAGTTACCGGTATAAAACACCAACAATGGGCTTCATTCATCAGAACATTTGTGTCCTGTACATACAGATGCCTTAATACCTTAAAACCATTTGAATACATTTATTTATAACCTTTCATAATTTCTGGGTCCTCTTCTCAAGTAACTCCCATACAGTATTCAAGTGAGTTGTTTTGTACCATGTCAATGTATTTTTGTATTTATTTATGTGTTTGTTTGTTTGTAAATGGTGCATTTATATAGCGCTTTTATCCAAAGTGCTTTAGATTGTGCATTACATTCACCCATTCACACACACATACACCGATGGCGGAGGAAACCATGCAAGGCACCAACCTGCTCTTCGGGAGCAATTAGGGGTTCAGCATCTTGCTCAAGGACACTTCGACACTAACTCTGGGGGAGCTCCCCAGCCCGGGATCGAACTGGGAACCTTGCGGTTTCGAGTTCACTCTACCCGGCCACTACCCCTGAGCCACTGCAGCCCCATATTAAATCAGTTTGATACAGTATGTTGTTCCTTTCTTTTTCTCTCTGTGTGAAGACATACCTTCATCAGGAAGTGCCAGGTAATAAGTACTGGAGGAGGGTGTCAATTGGGTTGAGGCCTGTACAAAATAAACAAGACATTTTACATTGACCCTAAATACATATACATTTACAGTATAGGCGATGGGGATAAAACAGTCATATGAGAAAACAGAAGCTGTAGACAAACACATGAATCACCAACACCTTCCGTTTTTGTAAGAAAAAAAGAAACAAGTACAGGTAACTCAAGTCTGTCAGGAAAGCCTTGTCTTGAACAAGCCTAAACCACGTTGTGCAGTGAATTCTACAAACACTGCAAGACTAGTGTGGAAGCAGGGGATTGCAAAACCGATTTGACAAGTTCTAACACACCCTACGCATGATATATAGGGAGCTTTACTCACACTACTATGCCCACAGGGCAGAAGCATGCATGTACCTGAGACGGGGTTCTCAAACGTTTTAGGTTGAGACCCAAAAGATTCGGTTGTCTCCCCAGGACCGATGTATTATGAATGAATCACAATTTCTTTCAATAATAGTGAAAATAACCGATTTAATAATAGTCTAAAATTGTGAAAATAGATGTTCTACAAGCTTCATTTATTTTCTATTGCTATAAAATATTAAATGTAGTTTTTCAGAAAATCTTTTGAATGTAATCTTTTCAGATTTTATTTATTTTGTTAATTTAAAGTTGAACTATGTAACTTTCCTCTTCTACCTCAGATTTCTACCTCCGGTTTCCTGCGCAAGTGCTGACATTTTTACCATTGAGCTAATAGAGCCGACCTGCTTGCTCAGGGTATAAATTGAATCTTGACCATCAGGTAAAAATTCGTGACAGATCCTACACGTCTAGGTGAGACCTGACCTTTTGACACTAAATCTAAATATCTCATTAGAAGAGCAGGGAGACAAAATACAACCACCCCAATTGTATAAGTTATATTGTATTAACATACTCTATCATACAGATTGGACAAAATTACATTTTATTCATAAAGAAAAAGTTACATGGTGCCGCTTTAAGATCTTAAAAAATTAATGTAAAAAAGGTTTTAAATTGTGACAGACACATACAGTACAAATGGGTCTGTGACCAGAAAATGACTCCCGACCCATTGTTTGGGGAACCACTGTACCTGAGGAAGCTTTCTGTTCAGTGAACCAGGCTGAGGGGCTCTGTTTGACTCCAGACAGGTCTTCCTCCTCGTTCCACTACTCTCCAGCACCTGTCTTCTGACCAGGCTCCTTGCTAAAACAAGAAGAAATTGACTTCTGTTAGTGTTGACTAAAGGTTGTGCTGCTTCTAACACCCCAGGTAGTGGTTTTCTAGATACCTTGTTTGGTACCAAAGGGTTGGAAAGACACGTTTCTTGGTAATCATCTCTTGGGTGCAAGTGGATTATTTTTGGCAAGAGCAAAGGCCATGAGGTCAGCAAAATCATTAGGGTTCCTCCTGCAATCTGCCTGGTAGATTATGATATATATATATTGTGTGCATAGTGGTAGAGGAAAAGTCATGACATGGGGTCACTCAAATGGTTAGGGTTCATCATCCTTCAGAGAACATGAATGTATTCAGCTAGTTTTATGCTAATCCCTCCATTAGATGTAGATATTTTTCCTTTCTTTTTTAAGCTATTTATTTTCTGCTTTTTGTGCATCTAATTGATAGTCACACAGGAAACGGAGAGAGTTGGGGAGTGATATGCAGCAAAGGCATAAGAGCATGTGGTCAAGTCATATCACAAACCACAAAAGGTGTCATAATCATATATTTTGCAGCCCCACTTTGTATAATCCATAATCGGATATGCCATGGTTATATGCGTTATGGAAATATATGCTATCAACACAAATTAACCACTTTCTATCTGGCGTCAATATTTTGAGGTGAAAAGGTGTAGGTGAAAATGTCGAAAATATTTCAAAATTCTTCAAAAATAGCAAGAAATAGCAGATCTACAAGCTCACACTGTGTTGTGGAGCAAAGTATGAAATAGGGCTCAAGTGGTTAAGCAATACGTCTGATTTGTGGCATGCTGTAATTCAATGACAAAATTGGTCAAGCTTGATGTTTGATCTCACCGTTGTTAGGGGAGAGAAAGAAGCCACTCATTCTGGTGACGGCTTTGACACCGCTGATAAGGCTGTCGCCATTGATGGTAACGTGGGACAAATTGGCACGCGCTTGATGCAAGGCAGACAATGACCCATTGTGCGTCAGGCAGTTTCTAGGGTCACCTACGTTGGTTATATGAAAAAAAGAGGGAATGATCCAATCATGCACTTTTCCACAAGTTACAAGTTTCTCTATCTCCAGCTACTGTATGTAATAAAACAGTGGTTCTCAAAGTGACTATGTGGTTCTCAAAGTGACTAGGGGCCCTTGACGGGGTTCCAGGGGGTCCCCAGCAAAATGTGTTAATATAGCATCAATATGAGTGTAATCCACTTTAACCCTATATACCTTGGCTATTTCAAAATAGCCAATCTGCAAGCTCACAACGCATCACATTGCGACACGTTGTAAGCTGGTAGATCGGCTATTTTCAATAAATCTTGAAAAATGTGAACATGTAAACATTTCAACAACACAAATCTTGTATGGGGGTCCCTGGCGGCACAAAATATTTTCAGATGGGTGGGGGTGCAAAATACATATGAATTTAGGGGTCCTAGACATGAAAACGTTTGAGAACCACTGTAATTAAAAGCTTCAGCCTCCTCTCTGCTTCTTTGTGTGCATGAGATGTCGACCTGAAAAGTACACAATGGAACAGGAGTGAACACCAGTGGTGAGGAGGTGTTGACCACAGGAGATAAAATGTGGTCGCACAGCTCATAGCCATGATGCAATCAATTATTTCATTATTTTACCAACGTTTTGACAGTAAAAAGTCTTCCTCAGGCCAGGGTATACCCTGAAGAAGACAGATTGCAGAAGATTGCAGAAGACAGATTGCATAGACAGATTGCATCGTGGCTACGAGCTGTGCAACCTCCTTTCTTTGAAGACCTGAAAAGTACATTCATTATTGAATAGGTCCATTCCAATGAAGCAGTACTCCAATGAGTGCTGACAAGAGCCACAAGGGGGCTAACATCTTGATGAACTCACAAAAACTAAATCTATACAAACACAAAGTATAATTATGATTTCGCGAGCCAGCACGACTGTAAGGGCATTTCAGGACGTCACATTGGAGAAAAAAAAGACATCCATCATTATACAATAACGTTAACTTCAACATACAAAGTAGTAAAGGTGATACTAATAGAGACGCTTCGTACGCTAGAGAAAATACTCTTTAAAGGCGTCTCTATGTCTCTGTGGGTAACAAGGGAGACACACGGACTAGGCCTGCTGTAAGTTGTGTGTGTGTGGGGGATTGTCAGCCAAGATATACATTACCGTCATTGGTGGCTAAGGCACTGCGAACACCCTGCCAGAGCAGAGAGATCTCCTCGTCTGTGGGAGTACAATCTAAACAGAGGCCTTTTTCATCATACACCAACCCTCTCCTCCCGCTGCCGCAGCCCTGAGTCTCCTGATGAATGGAGCCAGACATGATAGGTACCTCAGACGAGGGATAGAGAGATGAGGGTGGCATTGGCGCGTAGGAAACACTGCTATCAGTTGGAATTACGTGCTGCGTGTGAGATGAGGCAAAACTTAAGTCAGAGTAGTCCCTGTGCCAATTCTGCTCGGCTAGTTTAGAATTCATGCTAGAGTAATGGGGACTGAGGGAAGTAGTCTTGGTGATGTACGCTGTTGTGTCTTCTTCTGTGGTTTCACCCCTGGGTGGCGGTCGAGGCAAGATGATTTTCCCCTGGGCCCTGGCTATCTGGCTCACCTCAGTGGCAGATTGAGGTCTCATGACAGTGCCCTTTCGGGCCCTCGAGGAAACGGGACCCGTTGCGCCTCTGGCCGAGCGCTCTCTCCTAGGGACCTTGGGACTGCCTATCCGGGCGCTGTTACTTGGCACCCTGACCTCCTCCCCTTGTTCCTGTTGCTTGCCGGCTTGAACTCCGACATCTGTCCAAGCTTGCTTTGTAAAGTGATAACCAGTGGAGGCTGGGAAGGTCAGGCTGGGGCCAGACCTGGAAGCCCCTGAGAATGCAGTCAGACTCGGCTGGTGGTCATCCGAGTGGCCTTTCAGCAGATATGGACCGACAGATTTACTTTTCATCAGGGTCTGTTGCCAGGCGTTTACCTTCCGTTCCTTGTCCTCGTCATCCAGATTCTCCTCATCAAACCAGCGGAGCTTTTTCTTAACGGCCCTGTCACCCTCTGCGTCCTTGGCTTTCATCCTCGTCAATTCAACGCTGTCTCGAATAGACAACGCCACTTGTTTAGCGAAAAGCAAAGTTTCCGAGCCGTACGCAGACTTGCGCTCTCCCTGTGCGTACTTGGACTGCTTTTTAAGAATTCCCTTGACGAATCGAACGCCACATAGTTTGGAATCAGAATGAGATAATCCTGCCAGCTCTTGTATTTCCTCCCCGGGAAACTTGAGGCACCCAGGAATGTCTGCCTTGCTATTAGACGAGCACGCCTGATGCTGTAATTCTGTATTCTTAAATCTCTGGGCTTTGGGCTCTGAGTTTGGGCCCTTATTGAGGTTGTTCATGCAATCACTAGACTTATTCCTGGATGGTGGATCATTGTTTTCCTTTACAGTGTGCAGGACAGTTTCTTCTCTAGGTTTTGTATAGTCATTCCATGATATATTAGGCTTTGAGCGAGCCTCAAAAAATATGTCATTGCGGTTGTTGTCTTTAGCGGGCAAAGACATTTCCACCACTGACTGATGGTTTGCATGTCTGTCATCATGACTACAGTGCTGTCTGAGATCTAACTGTCCTTGTTTGGGACAAGAGAATTCAAGCGCTCGATTGCCTAAAGCAACTTTGTTATTTGTAAGCACTGTGGTTTTGTCATTTGGACTGCTTCCTCGGGAGCTCTCCTCAAAGCGCTCTGTGTCTGGGTCAATAACCTCACAAAGACTTAACAGGCCACAGTAGCCCAGAGGGTCCTGTGCTTCTGTTTTAGGAGTTCGATCAGCTGTGGCTTGGGAACGGTTGCCCATCCTCTCATTTGATTCCTCAAATTCCTCCTGCTTTTTGGGTTGAGGGCCCGAATGCATCTTTCGCTGCTGGAAAGTGTCGCCGCTAAGAAACATCTTTGTTAAGGAAGAAGTGAGATCAGCCGACGGACACGGGTGATTCGGGTTTCTTTGGCCTGACAGAGGCCTCTCAAAGTTGAGCAAATTGGATGAATGAGAACATTGGGGATTAGCAGTGCTGCGGTTGTGGTCCTCACTCTCCAAGCTGTCCAGACTTGACAGGCTGTCGGAACGGTGGAGCTGATACGCGGGGTGCTCCTACCAAAAACACAAAACACAAAAGAGTGACGATGACTTGCGAGAAAATGATACGCGTGCACAGGATAATTTTCCAAATATCTGGTGTCAGCCAACATGGCCCAAACAGGTGACATTCCAGAGTATGTGCAAGAGAGAGATAGAGAAAGAGACAGAGACAGAGAGAGAGAGAGAGAGAGAGAGAGAGAGAGAGAGAGAGAGAGAGAGAGAGAGAGAGAGAGAGAGAGAGAGAGAGAGAGAGAGAGAGTAAAAATGTGTGTCATAGGTGATGGACCAGTCAGGCCTCTAAAAGGGGCCTTGTTTGCAGTGGGGATGCTCATGCACGTCTTGGCAGGCAGATCCAGGGCTAGGATTCCACTTTACCTCATGCCTCTATATATTCATTTAACCTCAACCGCATATTAAAACTGTACAGAAACGTATCGTGTCTCTTTTATTGCCGGAAAACACTATCATAAAGGCAACATATCTTTAGAGTAACGTCCGTATCATACAGTGTATATATACAGCAGTACAACAGTAGATGGATGGATGTTTGTACCACTGGAGCAGTGTTATGGAAGATAAAGCCTTTCCAAAAATATATAATGTATCATCTCTTTTATCACAGTGCCCTCTAATGGCAAATTAATATAATGTTTCAGAGCTGAGACGGATTCATATTAGGGCCCAGATTTAAGTGTTTTGCATTCAGTTTGTCACAGGATGTTGTAGGTGGAGAGTTTGCAAGATGTAAATCAATCAGTGTATAATCAGACGGTAACAACAACAACAACATATCTCATATTTCATTCAAGTGACCAACCTGTGGGCTGCAATTATCTTGTTCCCTCTCCTGATTCACCTGAGTCTCATTGAGAAAAAAGGGCTGACTGTCCTTGATGCCGGACATGCTACGTTCCCGAAGCAGTTTGGCGTAAGCCTCCACTGCGGAGACAGCCCGAAGGTGGCTGGATTTAGACACCATTGGAGGCTTTGGAGATGGAGTGCAGCTCCTGGTTAAGTTTTTAGGGAAAACATAACAAGAGATATACAACAAATGAAAAGTGGTACCTCACAATACAACAACAGGCATAATACATACATAACACACAATGACCCCTCTGGGTCAATAATGTCTTAACTTATCTTTATGCCATGTATTCTGTTTAAGAATGGAACAAGTCATATTCCCTTCTTGTTGGGTAAGGATTGACTGACTAGCTGTTGTTGTTTTCTTTACCGGCTCATGGTGGAGCTACTGGACAGGAAGGCAGACTGCTGGGCGTACAAGCTCAAGTTGCTTTGGATGTGGTTAAGCGCCTCTTCGATGTCGGGGCCATTCTTTCTAAAAGCTAAAACATCACAAGGAGAAAACATCTGGAGTTTGAGCTTCATGGACCTAAACCGTGTCAAATTCAGGACACCTTTTAGTTCAACTCTCAGGTGCATATAAGATTATGTATATTTATTACAATGATGCCAAAAGTTGTTTACCAGCATTATACTGTGTGCGGACGTTACATTTCTTTGCATTATGTAAGATTAGCCTCGATATTTGCTGTCCATTGCTCACTATGTAGCACCTCATGCTAATGCCCATACAGAACCTGATGCTATGTTAGTTGATGTCTGATGGCACCTACAGTACCACAGACCTAGAGCATCACTAAGGGCCTCTGAAAATGCCTTGGGTTACATACACTTAGAACAAAATACTACAAACAATAAAAAAACATTTAAATCACCTGTTTGCTCACTGGTGAATATGTTTTGGTTTACTATAAACCAAAACAACCTTTCATATCTGGGTCGCTGGAACAGAATCATTTCACATCTAGAATGTTTTCATTTTTTTGGGTTTGGGGATATGTGTAAGAAAGGGTTCAAGATTAACCCCATGGGCCATTATTTCAGCCTGGTACCTGGCAGAATCTTAGAATACACACTTCAAGGATTAAGTAGAAACAGGTGGCAAAAAAAGAATCCACCCTGAGCGCTTGAACCCCTCTTTCCATCTAGCCTAATGCCTCCATGAAAGTCAAATTGGTTTCCTTGACATGAAAACGTTTGAGAAACCCTGCATTAAGCTACCTCTCAATGAACCTCGACTCGACACTCTCTTTTAGATAAAGATGGAACACTAACATTGCCTTCTCCTCTGAGAAGGAGGCAGGTGGGCTCTTTGGAAGCGCTCGGTGGCATCCTGGACGCGCTGTCTGCGCTGCTGCAGGATGCTCTCTCTCAGCTGCAGTTCGCGGGCATCCCACTGCTTCCGCCTCTCCTCCAGAGCCCTGAGGTGCACACATAAGGCTGGGTCAAGAGAGTATAGGGGTGTAATCCAGTTGATTACGGGGTTGGAAGAAGGAGTATGTTTTTTTATTACCCGAAACCCGAGTCCATTCCTCGAGGTGTGTCATTAATAACTTAAGGCAAGCAATGATAACATCAGCATGGGCTCAAGGTAACCAAGTGGGAGTGATGTTGTTCCGCTGTCCAAAGGCATGTTGCCATCGAGTAATGGACACTTTTCTGGACAGGACACACCGTGCAGTACTTACACATGAAAACTCAAATGTTTGGAATCATAAGGCATTCACATGTATCTAGGTGAAGTATTGATATGGAAGCTGGATTAAAGGGATGACTGAGGCATGTAATAAGGCCCCTGGAATGACTATTGCCGATCATTTTATCCATGATTCCGGATCATTGAATTGTTCAACAGACATTAGTAGTAACTTGTGACCTCGTCAAATGAAGTCTCAAGTTGTGTATGTCTTTATTAAAGCCGCACTATGTAACTTTCCTCTTCTACCCCGGATTTGAACCCGGTTTCCTGCGCAAGTGCTGACATTTTTACCTTTGAACTAATAAAGCCTGCCTGCTTGCTCAGGGGATGAATTGAATCTTGACCATCATGGCATGAAAGCCCAATAGGTGAAACTGTGGCCACACAGCAATCACGCCGAGGGATCTTATAATTCGGCTCTAATTGCGTCAACTGAAAATAAAAAAATTAAACGGTTGAATCATGGATCATGTCTATAATATGCATCCTTTTTTCTTTATTTTTTACGTATATGTGTTGACAAATGTTGGGCACATAAAAATGTGTAATAGATTTAGAAGAATAAGGCATTCTAATGACATACGCAAGCTTTGGTCCCATGTAAGTCTGCCTCCGAGCAGACGTGAGTTTGAGCAGACATCCGTCAAAATTCACAGACAAAAAAAGATTGATGAATCAGACTGAACGTGGAAAAGCGTGCATATGCTCATAAGTACAACATATGGGCGTAAACGAGCTTAGTGAATGAGGCCCAATGAGTTTGTATAGGAAGTATGTCTGATAAAATAAATATTAAAATATCTAAATACTGAATCAAGGAACTTAAAAACTGTTTGGGGTGCACAGAATTGTTTATAATATTTGATATGCTGGAGTGAAAATACATATAGCGGCTAGCCTAGCATTCAAAGCTGCATGAACAATATAGCTGGTCTGCTGATTCAAAAAAAAAGAAGAAGTATCAGCTGCCTGTGGAAGACAATGTACAAATATGAAAGAAAAGAAAAACATCGCTTACATGTTCAGCCATACTTGCATGAGCCTACGTCTCTCTCTTTCTGTCTGTCCCTGCTGCTGCATCCTAACCACGTTTAGAAAGACAATATCACTGGGCATTTATCCTCTGTTGGTCAACAGATTTAGGAGGTTATTATCTGTGGGGGATTTGCGCCGCACATGCTGTGCTGCTGAACTTGGTCGGGCCAATGCCCGTTAGTCATCACTCTGTGCTGTCCCACCGGGATGAGCAGGATCTATTTACAGGCCCAGATGACAGCGTCCTGTCACCATGCAGTGACCGAGGGCTGGCCTATAGTGTCTCATCCAACACTGGCATTATCCTCTCAGACCCGCCGGGGTCAGGTCAGGTCAGGTCAGGTCGCAACTATTAGGGCTGTCACGTCATTCATTTTTACTTGATGATAAATAAATAAATTAATTAATTAAAAAAAAATTTTTACATTGAATAAAAAATGTATTAATACATTTCTGTTTGGATTTTAGGCTTTGTAAACAAAAAGTGCACAGTGCAGATATGACAAATAAATTAAATCAATATACTGTACCAAGATATGACTGCCAATGACCGCTATCAATAATCAAAGTAAAAAATGTATACTATGACCGAAATAGGCCATATTTAATAATTTGACACTTTAACTTTTTTTTGGAAAATAAATAAAAATAATAATAACAACAACAATAACGTAATAAATCAACATGAAACCAACTTTCTGCGCCGTTTTGTCTCCAGACAGAACTTGCGGTTGCGGGCTCTGCATGTCCTCTGCTCCTCCACCAGGAGCTGTCTCTCGTCGTGATGCTCTCCATCATCAGCTCCTAATCTGGCATTTCTGAAGGTCAACCACTAAGGACACATGTTTTATATCAGTGGTTCTCAAACTTTTTCATGTCAAGGACCCCAAAATTGATATTTAATTGGCCGTGAACCCCCACCTGAAAATGCTTTGTGCCAGGGACTCCCAAAAATTCAAAATTATTCAACATTTTTCAAACACTTAAAAAAAAAGAATCAGATAAGCTCGCAGTGCTGCACGAAGTGACGCGCTGTGAGCTTGTATATCTGCTATTTTTGAATAGCCAAGGTATTTCTACCTTGGCTATTCAAAAATAGCAGATATACAAGCTAAAGTGGTTCATATGATTGTGATGCTGTATGAACACATTTAGCTGGGGACCCCCCCCCCCCCTCCTCAACACTACCAGGCTTCATTGATTCAAGCCTAATTTAAAATATTTGTGGGATGACTGGGCACCAGGACAACTGGGCACCAAAACCATCTGGGCACCAAAACCATCTGGGCACTAGGGCCATGTGGGCACCTGGACGAGTGGGCACCTGAATAAGAATTTGTGTCCACAAGTGTTTCTTAACTTTACATTTCTTTGTTGTTGGTAAGTGATATTTAACCCACTGTTCTTTAAACCAACAAACACAACACAACAACGAGGTGAAAAGTACAATATAAGAGTGTATTTACCAAAATAGTACTGAGGTCAAAAGTACATTATAAAAGAGTTTCAAAGTACAATATAATAGTCTATTTGCCAAAATAAGTACTGTTAATTTTTTTTTACAATATGCGAACATTTTAAAATACCAAAAATAATTAAGGATACCAAAAAATTGTCAAATAATCAATGTTAAGATAGAGTGTTTGGAGTAAAGAACAGTGGGTTAAATATCACTTACAATGTAAATGTAAAGTTAGAAAACACTTGTGGACACAAATCCTAATTCAGGTGCCCACTCGTCTAGGTGCCCACATGTCCCTAGTGCCCAGATGATTTTTGTGCCCAGTTGTCCTGGTGCCCACCTCTCCAGGTGCCCTCTCGTCCAGATGCCCAGTTATCTCCACCCCTAAGTGCCCACTCGACCAGGTGCCCACATGTCCCTAGTGCCCAGATGGTTTTGGTGCCCAGTTGTCCATAGTGCCAAAATGGTTTTGGTGCCCACCTGTCCTGTTAGCTATCAATACTGGAATATAAAAATACTCTATTACGTAAAAGTCCGGAATTTAAAATTTACTTGAGTAAAAGTACAAACGTATTGGTATCAAAGTGTACTTAAAAGTACCAAAAGTAGAAAGTAGCCTACTCATTATGCAGAATGTCCCATTTCACAATTTTTCAAATGTATAAAAATATTAAAATCTTTTGAAAATAGCAGATCTACAAGCTCACAATGCATTGCGATCGGCTATTTTCAAATGGCCGAAATATATATACTGTAGGGCTGAAGTGGTTAATGTATGTTTTGTAATAGGCCTAATCAATCAAAATCTACAAAGTAACTAGTAACTATAAAGTTTTCAAATAATTGTAGTGGAGTAAAAGTACAGTATTTGCCTCTGAGATACATGGAGTAGGCCTAGTAGAGGTAAAAGTATTGAAAACTGGAAATACTCAAGTAAAGTAAAAAAAATACCTCCAAAGTGCACTTAAGTACAGTACTTGAGTAAATGTACTTAGTTACTTTACACCACTGCAGGATACGAGTGATAGAAGAAGTTGTCCTTCAGAACTTGCATTCTAGGGGTGATCGCAGGCATTCATTCACATGGAGGTTCCTTCCACTGCTGCGTCTGGTCATCTAACGGTCCCTGGACCCCCCACTACTCATTTATGACCATGATGATGAAGACGTGATGATGATGATCACGAAAAGACATTTGATTTGAATGAATGCCGCATATCATCACGGCAGTGGCTTCTTCTTCCGCGAAAATAACGCTCAGCTTGAACTCTTCTATAGCACGAAAAGACATCATCGGCCATTTAAAACGCATTCAGAAGTTGCTGTTTTGCTCTTCATGTCACCGTTCTGTTCTGTGTGTACAGTCATGTTGCCACCATGGCAACGGGAGGACGCGCTTCCTTGACAACGGAGCTGCGTCAGAATGAACACCGGAAAGAGACAGTGGTGGAAAAAGTACTCACATGTTTTACATAAGTAAAAGTATCGTTACTGCAACGTAGGAATACTCGATTACAAGTAGGCCTACACAAATATTGGTATCAAAATGTACTTAAGTACCAAAAGTGGAAAGTAGCCTATACTCATTATACAGAATGTCCCATTTCACAAGTTAAAGATCTATAAAAAAATATTTTGAAAATAGCCGAGCAACAAGCTCACAATGCTTGCACTGCAACTCATTGTGAGCTTGTAGATCGGCTATTTTCAAATGACCAAAATGCATAGCCTGAAGTGGTTAATGTATGTTTTGTAAAAATAATAAAACATCTACAAAGTAGCTAGTAACTAAAGTGTTCAAATAATCGTAGCGGAGTAAAAGTATAATATGAGATGTGCGTAGAAGTAAAAGTACTGAAAATTGGAAATACTACAGGAAAGTAAAAATACCTCAACATTGTACTTAAGTAGGCTACAGTAGCCTACTTGAGTAAATGTACTTAGTTACTTTACACTGCTTTAGACAGTGGCGCGGGAAGGGGGGGGGCTATGGGGGCTGCAGCCCCCCTGGTGATGGGAGCAGCCCCCCTGGTGATGGGAAGAAAAAAAAAAAAAGAAAAAAAAAAGTTTTATTTTATTTTATTTTTTATAATATATATATATTTTATGGATCATAGCAGTCTGTTACGGTCATGGATGAACTTCAACCTGGTGTTTTTTTCGATTTTTTTTTCGCGAGGAGTCCCCCCCGACGCACAGCCCCCCTAGGTATTAAAGGGGTAGTTCACCCCCAAAATAACTTTTTTTCTATTGATTACTCACCCCATGGAGCCTTGAATTCATGGATATTTTTTAGTTTTTGTCGCATTCCTTCCTTTATTATTTGATTATAATAAATTTAGCCCCATTGATTCCGGTAGGAGACACAAATGCATTTGTGTCTCCTACCGGAATCAATGGGGACAAATTTATTATAATCAAATTATTGGCTTAGGAATGTGACAAAAACAAAAAAATATCTATGAATTCAAGGCTCCATGGGGTGAGTATTAGCAAAAAAGTTATTTTGGGGGTGAACTACCCCTTTAAGGACTTCCCGCGCGCCTGGCTTTAGAGGATCTGAGTTCATCCAGATTCAATATGGGCCCTTCAACTCTGTGGGGAGAAATCCAAAAGAGCAGGGGACTTTTGTCTATGATCCCCAGTGGTGACACTGGACAGTAACAAAGTATATTTACTTGAGTACTGTTGGCTACGCACTAAGCACTTTTTTTCAGTGTCTGTATACTTGTATTTTTTGGATACTTTGAATTTTGAAGACAAATATTGTAGGCCTACTTGGCAACTTTTGACTCCATTAGCTAGGAAGGGAAACAAGTAGCCTACATTGAATTAACAAGCCTATTTCAAATATGGTGAAAATAGATAATAAAATCTCACATCGTGAGCGTTGTGAGCTTGTTGATTGACTATTTTTTTTTAAATAACACCTTGTGAAATTGAGTATGGTACTTTTTTTTTTACCAAATTGAGATGCTTGGAGGCAGCCGAGCCATCATTACAACGTTACGTTGCAAACAACACATTAGAGCTATCAGGGAAATAACGAACCTTTTGCAACAGAGTAAGTGCGACATCTAGTGGTTGAAAGTTGTCTATTGCAGTGGTTCTCAGCCTTCTCACCTTTTCAGGTCGTGACCCCCCACAATAATTATATTTGAACTGAGGACCCCCCAAAATAATTATATTTGAACTGAGGACCCCCCAAAATAATTATATTTGAACTGAGGACCCCCCAAAATAATCATATTTGAACTGAGGACCCCCCAAAATAATTATATTTGAACTGGGGACCCCCCAACATAATTATATTTGAACTGGGGACCCCCAGTGCGCCCACCCTGACAAGCACTTGGAATTGTACGAGTTGAGACATAACAGTTTGACTCGGTTCCACAGATAAATATTGTGAAAATAGCAGATCTGCAAGCTTGTAGATCGGCTATTTTCACTTTTTTTTTTTACCTCTTTCTTATATAATTTTATAATTTGGCCAATGTTTGACCAGTTGTTATAATAGTTTGTTGATTACTTTTGATGCAGTAATGGTCTTTTTTGATTGGTTGACTCCATTCAGTATTGTGATTAGCTAGCAAGACACCGCCCACTTCACACAGGGTGTGATTTTTATTCTTTTCTTTTTAGGTATTAAAAAGGTCTTAATTGTCACTTCACTGTCATCTGGGGACCCCCCCAAAATCATGTGGGGGTCCCAACCCACAGGTTGAGAACCACTGGTCTATTGCACTTTTAAGCTTTTGTTGCAGAAGTCGGGTCTAACAGATTGTCTAACAGATTAATTTATTCTTCCAGTCCTGCTGCCTTCAGTTAAATTGTTTAACAATTCATGAAAACTAAAAAAAAAAAACAGTTTGGTTAAAATTACCCTAATCATGAGAGTGCAGTGCACGAGGAAGTGTTCCTGTATGTCACACACACACGCACGCACGCACGCACACACACACACACACACACACACACACACACACACACACACACACACACACACACACACACACACACACACACACACACACACACACACACACACACACACACACACACACACACACACAGAATAAACAATAAACAGATTGGGGATGAAAAGGGAATTAAGTGGAGGGTCTGTGGCCTAATGCTTAATCAGAATCATTGCTTTTCTTCACAGACCTGTGGGATTTTTGTGGGGCTGTTATTTTTCTTCTTGTGTCTTGTGGGGGGCTTCATTAATTCCACAAGGCAGTGGTTCTTCTATCATGGCCCATGGAGACCCCCACACTAACCTTATTATTTCCATTGGAGCTGTCTCCTCTGGTACTTATTTAGAGACAGGTGAATAATTAAATATTTGGGTGAATAATTAAATATTTGGGTGAATAATTAAATATTTGGGTGAATAATTAAATATTTGGGTGAATAATTAAATATTTGGGTGAATAATTAAATATTTGGCTGAATAGAAAAGTAGCCCTTGCAAGGTTGCCCGTGGAGGTTGAATACCAAACATTTAAAAGATAGATTAGATATATATTTATTTTTAGTATCATATAATGCAGAGGTTCTCAAACATTTTTATGTGAAGCACCCCTAAATTGATATATTAATTTGCCCCATTACTATTCATAATTAATTAAGTATTTATAAAAACAATATTCTCAAATTGTTAAAAGTCTTTTCAAATATTTAGAAAAATAGCAGATCTACAAGTTCACAACAAGCAGCTCAGTGCTCAGGTAGTGGCCTTCAAATCGTCCATGAAGAAGTGGGGTCTGGCAGACAGCACAGCATGCGAGTGCGGGGTACCGGGGTGCATAGACCACCTTCAGAGGAGGGCCTCTGGCTGCATCACACTGAGTAGGAAAATGTATGATAATATGTTAAAGAAGAAGTAGCCTTGTGATTAGATATTTGGCCTGAGATTGGGAGGTTGGGGCTCAATTCCCTGGCCAGGTCTTACCAAAGAGTTTTTGACAAAGACTATAAACATAGGATCGCTTCTCCGCTTGGCACTCATCATGGGTTGGATTGGGGTAATAATCCAGCAAATTAGGTCATATTTCAGAAGAATCGCTCACTTTGTGATTCTAGCACCAAATTGGCACGGATAACACCTAGGACCTACTTTTTCACAAAAGCCTTATAGCCACCTGAAAATCCGGCCATTTTTCAAGAAGGCTGTCGCATTGAATGTAAAAAAAAGTGTAGAACTTGAACGGCTGAACCTATTTTGATGATCTAGTTATCAAAATCAAAATGTATGCATTTTTACATGACAATTTCAATGGTGCCAATACAAATTCAATAAGATTTTCAAGATGGCGGCCATTTTCGACTACAATTCACAGTCTGTTGTGATTCGATCAGAAATGAAGTTTCAACCGGATGTACTGTAGAGTAGTCCAAGGTCTAAGCAGTATTTTGATCTACATTACAATGTTGTAACCAACGTCAATTAGTTTACATAATTTTTTATAAGAGAGTGATTTTAAGGCACAACTATGGGCACACTGGTGACATCATTGCTGTGAGACTCAGCATGGGGCACAGTATAGGCTGAGTAGTGTACTCACTGTGGTCGTCTACTAAGTGTAGTTCCAGTATAATTTAGTGTAACAAATGCTATCTTATCAGCCCTGTATGTACACAAACTAGTAGTTGTAGTATTGTAGTAAGAGAGCCGCATCTGAATTGCCAGGATGTGCCAGGCAATGGGCTTATCCGGATTGTGTACAGATCGCACTGGACTTAAGAGGCACTGAATGAACAATCGGGCTAGGTGAAGAACACTTTGTTCCCATACCTGAATGTGTTTACAGTAGGCCTATTCTGTACAGATTAGGTGGTAAAAGGATAGCCCCTCGCCCTAAACCGTCACACAAAATGTCCACAAGACAAGACCGGGGAGTGTCCAGAAAAGGAAGCACTCCCACTTGTGTTCTCAGATGGAGCTGCTTACTTATATGAGAAAAAAGAAGGTCCTAGGCATTATTCATGCAAAATTTGGTGCTTGCATCACAAAGTGAACAATTGTTTCACTAATCGGCTGCACTATAAGTCCTTGCGACATTCTAGCATGTTGTTTGGACAGATGCTAGGTAGGTTTGATGTATAGTTTCTTTGAGGCACTACATTGTCCTCTTTACTTATGTGACTTATGTGTAGGGCTACAACTATCGATTATTTTCTTAACGATTATTCTATCTATTACTTTTTGGATTAATTGAATGATCGTATAACCGAAAATAGCAGATCTGCTATTTTCACTATATTCAAGATTTTTTTTTACTTTTCGCTTATGACATGACAAAAATATTGATTGATTACTTATTAATTCTCTTATTAATTGAGAAAAAAAAATATTTGTATAATTGATTAAATGTATTAATTAAATTAACTGTTAAATTAACCCCTAGACTATTTAGTTTTTTGTTGAATATGGTTCATGCTTACTCTACTCTGATCTTGCACTTGTAAGTCACCCTGTATAAGAGCGTCTGCTAAATGTCTAAATTGTAAATTGTAATCGTAATATAGGGATACTTTTAATATATCATTTTCTGAATTCATGGTCTGAGAATAACATTATAAGGTCAGTCTGATGAGATGGCATATCCAGCCATGAATAAACAGAATTAGGCTAAACCCTGTAGGCACTACTGCTGTTGATTCCCCGTTGCTACGCTGCCAAAAGATCAAATCTGGGACACAAATCCAGTAAACATAGAGACTCACACCATGTTTTATAAATTGTGTTTTCTTTACTGAAATCCAAAATATGCACCCAAAATACAAGGAATCGTTGGAAGAACCTTTCTTAAATAGCTATTCCTGCAGGCCCGATAGCCGAATGGTTAGGGCGTGTACCACATGGGCTCAAATGCCTGACAGCAAGTCCCCGGGTCGATCGTTGCTGCCTGTCACTCCCCTGCTCTCTCTCTCTCCACTGGAGTGACACACTAAACTATAGACGGATCTATGACAGGTTGAAACAGATGATGATGATGTCTTGTATATCATGTCTTTAAATGTCTTGATGAATTGAATACACAGGACCACAATGGAAACAAGCCCTTAGGGCTTTTTGTGCTATCCTTTTAGCACCATTGTATAATCATAGAACTGTACTATTTGTAAACTGCCAATTAAGTATTCAATCAATCAAAACCATGACAGGTTGAAACGGAGTAACACATCAGACTACACACTCAGGGGTCATCAATGTGTCCGTACACGGACAGACGTGTCCATGACCAGACGTGTCCATGTCTGCGGCAAATCTTCTATTTAAAATATAAGAATATTAGAGCCAGTATACAGTGGCTGACTTGCCGGTCTCCAGGTTTTCTTCAGAATAGGTAGGACACCAGGATTTAATGAACCCCTGGGGGTCCCCAGACCCCACTTTGAGAACCACTGGCCTAGGGTGCCAGTACACCCAGAAACGTTACTGCAGAGAACCATTAAAAAAAAAGTCTTCCATGCCAATGAATGACCTGATTTTGACTTAACAGGGTAAGAGCTGGGTTTCCCAAATGCCCGTTGACATCAATACTCTAATAAAGACACTTAAAGGGTTAGTTCAGATTTTTTGAGTATTTTCTGCAGGAAATACTTGCCATTAATGTAGTGGTTGCAAAGGTATTAATTGATTGCCCGAGTCCCGTGGTCAGAGTTATGGTCCGGTTCTGATGAATATGAAGTAGTTCCGGTAGATTAGTAGATTTGGTGGGGGCCGCTCATTAAAAATAAATGTATTTAAAAAACTAGCATCATTTGTATTGTTGACCTATTTCTACCATATAGTGCAGGTTTCGTTCAATTTCGACCCCTCTGTCACATGGTACTATTTTTTGTGTCATATATTTTGTGTGTGAGTAGGCTGCCGCGGCGTAGTGATTCTGAACACAAACATTAGTGCACTATATGGTAGAAATAGGTCAACAATACAAATGATGCTAGTTTTTTTAATTAATTTATTTTTAATGAGCGGCCCCCACCAAATCTACTAATCTACCGGAACTACTTCATATTCATCAGAACCGGACCATAACTCTGACCACGGGACTCAGGCAATCAATTAATACCTTTGCAACCACTACATTAATGGCAAGTATCTCCTACAGAAAATACTAAAAAAATCTGAACTAACCCTTTAAGTTTAATTAACAAATCAATTTAATTAACTAATCAAAGTTTAATTGTCTGCCAGTAACTGGCAGACAGGTATCCAAACCTTGTTAAACCAGGTACCAAACAGTGGCGGATACGTGCATGCCTAATGACTGGCCCTGGAAAAATCTGTCTGAGCCCGAGTTTTTTCACGCTTTCCCTCTCAGCTTTCCTACTTACCATCTTAATAAAATAAAATAATGATAATAATAATGATAATAATTCAAAGGGATGAGGACTAACCACTCTCCCTCTTTAAAAACCATGTGTTCTCTTGGAACATGTGTCTACTGGACTAGTATGCATTAGTAATTTATTTATGGTAATATTATTGGCCACTCATTTTGTATGTCCTTGCCAAAAATATAGTTTGAGGGAAATGTCCATCAGAAGCCATGTCCATACACACTTTAAATCCTATTAGCTGACCTTGTATTGAACTGTATTTTCATGTGCTTTGTTCTGCAAACTTGTAATAAAGTATTCAATAAAAATTTAAATAAGATAAAAAACATGTAAGGAGTATAACACCAGACTATAGACTGATCCATGACAGGTTGTAACAGACTAACACACCAGACTATAGACTGATCCATGACAGGTTGTAACAGACTAACACACCAGACTATAGACTGATCCATGACAGGTTGTAACAGACTAACACACCAGACTATAGACTGATCCATGACAGGTTGTAACAGACTAACACACCAGACTATAGACTGATCCATGACAGGTTGAAACAGACTAACACATCAGACTATAGACTGATCCATGACAGGTTGTAACAGACTAACACACCAGACTATAGACTGATCCATGACAGGTTGACACAGACTAACACACCAGACTATATTAGGCTGAACCATGACAGGTTGACACAGACTAACACACCAGACTATATTAGGCTGAACCATGACAGGTTGAAACCAGGTGGAAAGGAAGCTCCGCTGGATATGAACCATAGACTGTATAAAAAGAATGGACAGCGTTATGCCCCTAGACTCTACAGACCGTAAATGAAGCCGATTGTTCAGCAATTTCAAATCCACCATATTTCAATATTGCGTCATATTGCGTCATATCCTGCAGAATGACACCAGACCATTATTGGTTGGGTAGCTTGTCAATCAAAAGCGGGGGCGGGGAATGAATGCTATTGGTTGTGTAGCTTGTCAATCAAATCATCCCGCCCCTCCTAGAGCATAACCTACTTTATCGTAAATTTTAAAATAAATGGGACCATAGTTTACCAAAACGCATATCATGATGATTGAAAGGAGACTTTAAACTAGCGACTGGAAGCATATAGTATTTATGACACTTTTTTATTAAGGTAAGAAAATCTAGTCTAAAGTTTGTCAAAAACCCATCCGCTTGCGTTAAGATAAATTATTTCTGACACCAGCAGGGGTAAAACAGCAAAACTACAGGCCATTCATATGAACTGTCTCTTCCGTATTGGAGTCAATGTAAAAAGCTCAATCTCAAGCTGGCCCCTTGATATGAAGCCAATAAGCTTCAAAACGGATCTGTAGAAACCAATGGGTCACGTGACGTCTCCCTTCGTCCATATTTTTAGTCTATGGTTGAAACGGAGTAAAACACCAAACTATAGACAGATCTACAACAGGTTGATACATAACACACCAGACTAATGACTGTTGATGATGTCTTGTGTATTATGTCTTTAAAAGTCTCGATGAAATAACACACCAGACTATAGACTGATCCATGACAGAGTAAAACACCACGCTATAGACAGATCCACCATGACAGAGTAACACACCAGACTATAGACGGATTCATGACACACCTTTCACAGGGCTCTTCAGGCCCTGTGACAGGGCCTGACATCCCTGTCACACAGTGCTGTGAGAGGGGCCTGATGTGACAGGCCCTGAAATCCCTTTTTACAAGGCCCGTCACAGGGCAGGCCCTGATACTGTAATAATACTGACCATGATGCTAACATGATACTGACCATGATACTGCCATACTGACATGAGACTGACCATGATCCTTAGTCCTATGGTGGTGTTTTAAAGAGAGATAAAACTTATTTGCTCTTGTGTTGTTGTTTTGGTTTAATCTTCTAATTTCAGCTGTTACTAGCTAACAAAACCCCAAAACATGTCAATCCATTCAACTCAATTTTTATTAATTACATGAATTATAATGTCTCCTTACTTTCTCAATAGATTATTAAATATTACATGAAAAATTAAATGGTTACATGTTTGGACATTGGTGTTAAAAAACATCCACATAATTATGAAAAGTTGAAGGAATAAGCAGGAAAAGCATTTGTAGTTGTACTATAAAAGACAAATCTGTCTGTAAATGCCTTAACATGATAATAATTGGATGTACGTAGATTCAGAAACGTAACTTGAGATACCAAGATGAGCTTTGAAACAATACGTTATTTTTTTCTTCACAGTGTGCATTTGGTATTGTATCCTATATGACCACACTACCACATGGGCATGACAAATAGTTTACAAAAAAATACAAATAAAAGCATTTTAGTCAATAAACTTGAATCAAATGGACCGAGTACTAAGGATAGAACATAACATTATTTTCACAAGAATACGCAAAACAATACAGGATAATTTGATAACAAATACTATATTGAGTTTATAAAATTCCATTTTTAACATCATTTTTACAAATGTAATCCCTTGCGCCATACTTCTATCCGTACTCATGGCCAGGAGTTCTGGTGAATGGCGAAACGGCGGCACAGTTTTTACCATTACCGTAAGTCTGAGACTCCAGCCTTGAATGAGACTTACAGATTATTTTTTAAATGATTCTGACATTTATATTGTTTCTGTCAATCTCGGTCAACCACCAATATCCATTGGAAGCTCAGTGTTTCACAGTCCTACTTGATTGATTGAATACTTTATTAACAGTTTGTAAAGACAAGCACGGGGAAGTACAGTTCAATACAAGGTCTGTTAAGAGGATTTTAAACGCAAGAAAGCACTATGGGTTGTTTCCATTGGTGTCCTTTGTACTCAATTCATCGAAAAAACTTCTCCATACATGTACAAATCGTCATTGTCGGGCAGAAACTTCTTATGTCCCTTTTTTAACTTTTTGCGTTTTTTCGTAAATTAACTGATTATACTACAGCGTCACACAAAAGCATCAAAAGTATCAGATCGAGCTTGTCGATCTGCTACTTTTGCTGTTTTTGAATTTTAATCCTGAAAAGTAACAGTCTTGGACTGGACACAATGAGGTTTCCACTCGACAGAGACAAATTTCAAAATAAGAAGTGCTTAACTTCAAGCCACAGATGTTACCCGTCGAATGGGACCCCTTGTGTTCTGTAATATTCTGTACTGTTCAATAAAGAGTAGGCATGTAAAGATTCACTCAACTCACGATACGATTCGAATCACAATATTAGGTTCACAACACGATTTTTCAAGATTTTTTAAACACAAAATTATTTTCCAGATAAATGACCAAATTTCTTTTTAAAATTATTTCTCACACACATTTTTACAATACTGTGTTTTCTCTTATCCTCTTTTCAATACAGTAGCAATTCTACCAAATGACTAAAAACTCTTAATCAATTCTCTTACAAAGATCCCGTATTGTCTTTTCACATGTCAGTGACATCACTGACGAATCCTTGGTATCTTTATAACCAGCTTCGAACATAATGGCGTATTACGTCCGTGTTGCATAACAGTGACATCACTGTCGAATCCTTGGTATCTTTATCCTTTCAACGTGTGTTAATTAGCGCTGTCGCTACAAGCTGTATTTTGTTTTTTTCACCCTCGCGCTAATGAAACACTAAACGGGATTATTATTTCATGTCAACATTCAAGTACAACTATCAGAAGATGTAACCCAGGTAAAGTAATACGTAACTCTGCAAGTTTAACTAAAGTTTTCCACCTGTCCACATTTTTCTTATGGATATTTTTTGCATCGGGATTCATTTTTTATTAAATCAATTTAAATCCGCACCAGTTTGAATCGATTCAAATCGATTTACGATAAATCGTTACATGCCTAATAAAGAGACGTTTGAATTCCACTGTATTTCTTTATTTCCCTCAAATTGTTAATACCGGCTTTCAACTGCTGCCACAGCGCCACTACACTATTGGCTGCTGCAAAATCAAACCTGGGACCACTCTTAAACAGTTTTGCACATAGACTAAATGCTATTTAGCACTTTAGGAATCTCTTTTATTTATCAAATGCAACTGTTCATGCAGACACCGAGATGGGTTTTATTTATATATTAGTACTTTTATATTGTTTTGTGGTTTCTTGTTTGATTGTTACATGTCAGGGACATGTACCTGTTCCTTTCTGTAATATCTAGTGTTATTGTTACATGTTGGGACTACGGATGAAAATTTGCATTCTTTGCAACTCCGACATATTTTCATTGCATCTTATGCCGTGCTCATGAATATGTGCTGTACCTCCAGAATAAACAAATAAAGTAAAGTACACTCATTGAGGATACATGTACAGTATGGAGAAGTAGGACCACGAAACATGGAGCTTCCAGTGGATATATTGGGGGTGGTTGACCGAGACTGACAAAATATCGGAATAATACAAATCTCAGAACCGATCAAATTAATTTGGTCAGTCTCGTCTGAGGCTATCTAAGACTCCAATTCAGGAGTGACTGCCTAGAATCTCATCCAGATTGATGTCTTTCATCCAGTCATCGTTCCCAGAGCCAGATTTCAGCAGGGAGTCAATAAAGTCAGAGTCCGTGTTGATCCCGGGAACCGTGTTATCTCCGTCTGGGAGAAAGTCAAAGGTCAATCGGTTGGCCCGGTTACTCTGGTAGCCGCCGCTGAGGTTGGGGCCGGGCGCCACGGAGAAGTTCCCCGCCCCGGGTACCCTCTGCTCGGGTGAGGCTTGGTTCAGGCTGCCCGCTGCTGGTACGGAGCTCATCATGGACTGGCCGGGTCTGGGGACTGTGCCTCTGATGGCTGGGTTGAGAGGGAGCATTCCCATGCCCGGTGCCACCTGGTTCGGAGGAGCCATGTGCCTCTGCTGTTGGTAGGGATGGTTTGGTAAGTCCAGCTGAGGGCCCTGAGACAGGTGCGGGTTGGGTAGCCTCCTGATCCCCATCCCGGCGGCCCCTTGCTTGTTACCCGATGCCCACCCCGCGTTTGCGTTGGACATCAGGCCTCCCAGAGCCTGCTGCGCGGGTGCTCCTGTTGACTGCTGTTCTCTCGGATGCTGCGGTGGTGCGCCGGCCGCATTGTTCATCCCAAACGAGTTGGCCTGGATGTTAGTGCCGGGGAATCGGGGCTTGTTTTGGTTCAGCCCGATTCTATTTTGGTTGTTGTGCTGCGGGAACTGGCCAATACAGGAGGCTGGGTGGCAGTCAGTCCCCATGCCAAACCTCCTGTCAGTGGATATAGAGGTCATCTTTGCCCCGACGCCATTAGGAAGGTGACAGGACATGGACTGTAGGTCATTCTGAGGACCGTTGTTCAGTGTCTGGGAGGCATTTAGACCTGAAAGCAAACCCAAAAAAAAAGATTATAATTGAGTACATTGTGAACAGACCCACATTTGATACAACTGTTTTATCTCTGGGACCCCAATCTAGTATTCATTTAACTCTTGAGGTCCAAATGGACCCTTACAGGCCTGTAACTCTGAGAGTGTGCAAATATTCTGTTTTACTATTTGTACACGCTCCTTGAAATGAAAAAAGAACCACTGACATAGACGGTCAGCCAAGCCGGAGGCACCGCGGTGGATTCGAACCGCTAGACTTGCCGCGGTGGTGGACTGGTACTTAACCCCTGCACCACCCAAGTGCCCCCGTATTTCAATGGTTTTTATCAGCATCATCACACATACAGGAGGCAGTACCTGCAAAGGCGTTTCCCTGCTGAACTCCCACAATGCCTCTGGTTTGCTTGTAATCAGGTGGTGGCCGCGTGAGATGACGGTTGAACTGTTCTTGTGTGTTGTCTTTTTCCTGTAATGCAAAGGCAATGTAGAGGATTCGGATTAGAGGTGTTGATAATGTAAAAATGTTTTAAAGAAAGAAAGAAAAAAAGCTTCTCGATTATTAAATTAATAGGCTTATATCTATATGTCCTGGTGGACATATAGTATTTTATTTTCTGGCCAAAAAAAACACCACAAAACTACCTTTGTTTTAGTAGTAAAATTAAATACTTAATTCTTTACTACAGTTTAGACATCGGTAGACATGGAAAACCTCCGTCTATGTAGCAGAGAGTTAGAGAGCGAACTCGCCAACGCTCTGGACCAGAGCTAGATTCCATATTCAGATAAAAAAGCTCTCGTCTTGGATATTATGAACATGTTACTCACTGAATTGTTAATGGTGAGGTGCTGCTGGTTGAGCTGCCTCTGGACAGGCTGGGGTTTGGTCTGCAGGCCTTTCTGCTGCTGGCTGCCTGGTGCTGGGGGTCGCTGCTGCTGGGACTGGTTGGACTGGTTGGACAAGCCCACTATGTTGCCGTTGGTGGGCAGCCGTGGACCTGGAGGAATACCCTGAAGAAAAGACAGAACATGGGTTGAGTGAAAGGCGTGCAACAGTTCATCCAACTAATAATAATAATCAACCTTAATAAAAGATCATCATTGCAGATCTGCAAGCGTTTCAAGCTTGTAGATCTGCAACTTTTGAATTGGAATCCTGAAAAGTAACAGTGTTGGACATATGAGGTTTCCACCCGACAGAGACGATATATCAAAGAAAGCATGCTTCTCGATTATTCAATTAAGCGTACAAGTAATCAATCGAATAATTGCCGCGAAAATAATCGATAGTTGCAGCCCTACCTGAGTGTCAGTGGCACACTTTCTATTTGAGGTTCATTTCAGCTGACTCTAATGGGATTCAGTCCTAGGCCAGTATGAATGCTTTGGACAGTGAAACACAGTCTTTCCCATCGCTGCAAAGTGTCTACCCAGAGAGCTGCACCTGAGTGAGTGGTCAACGCCGTGCCAATCATGACCAAAGACGACGCAATAGCGCACACACGCCACTAGAGGGCAAAGCTCTATCGCAGTGGATTTTCAAGCCATTCAACCTCCAGAATGTTTGGTGGTGAAGGCTACTCCCTCTGCAGTTGAACAAGGGAGACTTGGCGCGAGGCTGTTTTGGGGGAAAGAGTGAGTGTCCTCCTCAAGGCAGAGCTATTCCCCTGACAATTGTGCAGAGAGAGAGAGAGAGAGAGAGAGAGAGAGAGAGAGAGAGAGAGAGAGAGAGAGAGAGAGAGAGAGAGAGAGAGAGAGAGAGAGAGAGAGAGAGTGGAAAGAACCCGAGACAGCAGGAAACGCTGTGTCGACAGAGGAGTGAATGGCCAGGCCAGCACCATGACTACCTCCATTTAATAAGCTCTTCTTTACTATAAAGACTGTTGTGTTTAGCACGGAGGGAGGCACCATCTCGCCCACAAGAAAACCATTTTGGTTACTGATGCTCACACACACACACTTTTATCACCGTGCTACTACTGGAGAAAGACCTCGCAAAAGATGGAGGCATCAAAGACAAACGGCCCTTTCGCTTCAAATGATTATCTTGTTAGCCTGTTTTATGTGTGCCGTTGGCAGCTTTCACCAGCACTGCTGTTTGAGACGGGAGTCTGAGGGTGATTTATACTTGGTTGCGTGTTGGTGCACCGAAAATAGCGGATCTACAAGCTCACAATGCGTCGCAGTACGACTCGCTGTGAGCTTGTATATTTGGTGCGAGACACAAGCACGAAACCAAGTATAAATCTTGGCTTAATAATCAATAACTACAGGTAGCAGCAGTTTTTTTCAGGGAGGAAAAAAGGAAACCTAAATTAATTCACATAAACAAAACAAAAAAATGCAACGTCTCTTGATCAGGGGTGCAATCTAGGCAATTAGCAGACGCTCTGCAATACGGATCACATTAGCACAGTGTGTGCACAATGTCTGCTATTAGACTGTGTTGACTTAGCCAGAAGCAGATACACTTCATCACCAAAAGGTGAGGCACATACAAGAACCGAACATTTCAATGACAAAAGTAAATAGCCACATAGGACTCACATACAAGTGCAGCAGGACACTGCAGAACTTATAACAATACATCTTACAAGCAGACAAACAGACAGTGTAACGTTTTTTTCAGGGAGGAAAAAAGGAAACCTAAATTAATTCACATAAACCAAACAAAAAAATGCAATGTCTCTTGATCACGGGTGCAATTTAGGCAATTAGCAGACGCTCTGCAATATGGATCACATTAGCACAGTGTGTGCACAATGTCTGCTATTAGACTGTGTTGACTTAGCCAGAAGCAGATACACTTCATCACCAAAGGTGAGGCACATACAAGAACCGAACATTTCAATGACAACAGTAAATAGCCACATAGGACTCACATACAAGTGCAGCAGGACACTGCAGAACTTATAACAATACATCTTACAAGCAGACAAACAGACAGTGTAAGACGTATTATGCTATGCACAGTATGTAGGTTAGGGTCCTCAAAACATTTTCCAAGGGAAAAATGGATTATAAATCCAACCAGTGAGATTTGGGGCTGCTCGAAGCTTGTACTTAGCATGCAGATTCTTTGTAGATGATGACTCTGTAATGGGCTGGTCGACTCTGGAGGTCTCTTAGAGAAATGAGAGAGCGCGAGAGAAACGGGGTGAGAGGCAGGGTGGGCAATGGGTGGGTGGGAGAGAGAGAGACGCGGGGTGGGGTGGGGGGGCTCTCCGTCATGAGAAGAGAGGAATTCCACACTGGGTTTCACACGGCCCATAGAGATGTACAGCACAATGCAAGGTCCTGTCTGCTTTTCAACGTGAATGGACGGGGTTGTTTTAATATTATGATGATGTTTTTGTTTCTCATGGATCATAACCACTTAAGCCGTATTTTATACGTCATCGTACAATGGCGCATCGCAACTCATTGTGAGCTTTTAGAGCATCTTTTTTTTGGGCCTATATAGTAATGTCATGAACAAAGTAGGGATGCCAGCCAGGTTGAAAGTGGATCATAAGTTGCACAGCTCAGGGTTTTTGGATAGACTTGGTATTCTTGAATGCCATTATGCGATCACACGGCATGACCTGACAAGACGTGGGAACTGAACTCTCATCAGAAGCTATAACCCATATCACATAACCCGGTATTCATTTACAACCGTAACACCCATGTGTGCCTGAGTTCAATCCGCAAAAACCAACCAAGCCTAGCATTGAGGTTTGAGCCAGGACCCAAACATCTTTAGCGGCGGTTTCGCTCCAGAATGCGACGGCGAAGCCCCAGCGTCGACTTTGATTCACTGTCGATTCTCACAGTTCCCCGGGAACCATGTGAAGTTATGGCCATTACGCAAGTTCTCACCGCAGAGCCTAGTACCGCCTTGACATGACACCGGAACGGCCCGGGCTCTTGTCTTTGAAGTTCTCTCACAGCCGCACGCACGCACGCACGCACGCACACACACACACACACACACACACACACACACACACACACACACACACACACACACACACACACACACACACACACACACACACACACACACACACACACACACACACACACACACACACACACACACACACACACACACACACACACACACACACACACACGGAATGAGGAGTGTTTTGTTAGCATGTACATCTGAGTAATCCTCTCTTTGTCATTCTGACGTGTCATGAAGCTGTTTCCCTACCCCCCCAAAACGCACACACACACACACACACACTCTCCCGTTCTCATTCTTCACAAGCTCGTTGTAAATGAATACCACATGTGGCTTGGGCCCTCGGAGAAGGAGCTGATTTAAGTCTCCCATCCCGCGGCAGTGCAAGGCTAACTGACAGCGATCCAGGCCCCAGCCTCGCCGGCTCTCACACTGCACTTCCTCCCCTTCCAGTCTGGAATCGGCACACGGTCCCATGGGAGGGCCTCGGCATCTGGACTTGGCCACGGCTCCCTTTCCCAGGAAACAAGCGCTCCCTTCACAGTGCTGCTGGGGCGACCTGGCTTTTATTTTTTTACCCAAATAGTAGCATGCTAGTCCTATTCTTAAACACACACAAAAAGTGATGTGGGTGCTGCAATATCGTCAGCCACCGGGTCGAGGAACATTCACAGTCCTTTAAGAGGGTTACAGCGAGGACACGTGTTAGGTTTGTCAAATTATACTTGTGAATTATAACCACTTAAGTCTTAAACCCTATATACTTCATTGAGCGGAGTCAGCCAGGGAATTATACTTGGCTCCCTCCTTTTTTCCCTCAAAAGCAAATCTCAGACATGAGCTTGTAGATCTGCTATTTTCGCTGAATGTTTGCCTATTTTGGCCAAAGCTATCACCTATCATGTCATGCCCAGAATAGGGATGTTAGGGTTCATGTTTTAGTACAACTAAACCTTCAGGCATATACAGTACAGCAGCACGCTAGGCCCATTCCTCAGGACAGAGAAGTAGTCGCTGCAATGCCATTAGACCCAGGTTGAGAAACTAAATGTTTGATGTTGGCCAAATATATTGTAGCAGAGATGCCTGCCAGGTTTGATTTCTTCACATCCATGGGTTGAAATGGCAAATGGTGCATTTATACAGCGCTTTTATCCAAAGTGCTTTACAACGTTTACAATCGCATGCACACACCGATGGCAGAGGAAACCATGCAAGCCAAGCTCATCGGGAGCAGTGTCTTGCTCAAGGACACTTTGACACTTCAACCCAGGGGGAGCCGGGGATCGAACCCGGGAACCTTCCGTTTCCCAGGCGGCCGCTCTACCTCTTGAGCCACTGCCATTAACAACTAGCTTGAATATACAACTACTCTGGCCGGACGCTGGCGTAGCGGTCCGGGCACCTAGGCTACAATGTAGCCTGACAGTGCGTCGCGGGTTCGAGTCCCGATCGCCGGCCTTTGCTGCACTACCCATCTCTCTCTCCCCATTTCCTGTCAGCCTACTGTCCTATTAATAATAAAGGCATAAAAAGCAACTACTCTTGCATGCTGGCAAGATTAGGACTTTTTAATGCTACTTTAAACCTTCATTCTCCTTTTCAACGTAGGTGAATTCACCAAAACTGTGTATTGTACCTGGTCTGAAATACAACATCAATACAAAGGATTATCTATATTCGTCAGTTTAACAGCATCTAAGGGAATGGCAGTCAGCTAGACACACACAACACAACACAACAGGTTATGTGACTATACATGTACTTAAAGCTACAATTTGGGACTTAATTTATAGAATAAAAATATTATTCTAACCAGTCTGTATGTTAGAGTTTGTCAATATAATATAACTAACAGTGGTTGGAGGCAGTCTCCCTACTCTTTCCATCGAGAAATGTAGACCCTGTGTATGTCAGTAAAGTTATTTGGAGCAGATGGACACTAGACGCATAGCCATCTTTATTGTAATTCAGACATCGTTGCACTGGGAGAAAGAAACAGACCTAAAATGTACGACTTTACATCCTTGGACACTGATCTGAAATAGCAAGTGACTATGAAAGTCCCAAACGAGAACCAGAGATCACAGTTTTGTTTTGTCTTTCAGAGCACTTAGAGCAGTGGCATTACGTTCATCACTGCTTGCAAGTGTCCCACATGGGGCCTTCATTTCTTTATTTCTGTGGCATTACTAATCCAATACACTGGGAAGGCTCTCCTCTCTTCTCTGTCCCCCCCCCCCCAATGTCAGCTACTTACGTACATACTAAAATATCGTCTCTGTCGGGTGGAAATCTCATGGAGGATTCAAATTCAAAAATAGCAAAAGTAGCAGATCTACAAGCTCAAAATTGCAGATCTGCTACTTTTGTGCGACGCTGTAGTATGACCAAGTAGGGCGTTAATTTACGAAAAAAAAAGAAAAGTCATTAGAGTATGGAGATAAGAGGTTTCTGCCCGACAGCAACGATATGCAACGCCCTCCCAGCCGAATCCACAAGACAAGCACAGAAAGACTACAGTGTCAACCACTCGCGTAGCCAAAAGCCATAAGCATAAGCTATCATATCTTCATGAACGCATAGCCCTTTTTCATTACAAGTGTAATGTCCTTGGAGAGAAGCTTATCTAAGCATAATCCCTGTTCAGAGCATCCTGTAATAGAGCAACAGTGGGCTAGATAGGTGGCAGCGTATGAAAGGGGGAATGGGGGATTATAACCCAGTAGGCTTCAAAGCGGGGCCTGTGTGGACCCCCGGAAATCCTTGAGGGGGCCCGAGCCAATTGAGAAGTAATTTAATTTCACTACAATTCAGTGAACTTGACATTATTACCACAACAACAACTGAATGAGTGACTATAATAATAATAATGTTTAAACGTCACCACCATGAATCAATTTCTCGTGTACAATTGTGACATTTAGACAATTGAATTTAAACCCACACCTCTTTTCTTGTTTCGTCACTGGAAGAAACCTTTTATGTCCAAAATCGTGACTTCTCTGAAAATCGGTTAAATATCTACAAAACCCGCGCACAGACTTAATCACTTTCAACCTGGTGTCTCTAGTTTGAGTGATGCAATGTGTTGTGAGCTTGTATAATTACGGGGGGAAGAAAACAAACAAACATAAAAATATGGAATACGGAGATACAAGGTTTCTGCCCGACAGAGATGAAATCAGGGTCACTAGGACAGAATCATTAAAAAAGGGCTCCATGGCCAAGTCAATTATGAAGGTCTGTGACATGTGAGCTCATGGTGATTAAGACTTGGATATGAAAACAGATCCTAATGGGAGATTTGTTTTGCAAAGATGAGAGGGAAACCTATTCCCATTTGTAGCACTTTTTAATGTATTTATATTGACATACCAAAAATTGAAACTTAATATTTACCCGAAAAAAGTGTTTTCACAAGCTATAACAAAACATGGATGAGTTGGCCTAGCTTTTGCTTTCTTAACACTAAAGTTAAACGGGCAGACGTCTAGATGCTTACATAAGGTTCTTTAGATGTGAGGGAGGACGTGCACATGGAGTCACGGTCTGAAGGAACACTAATGGATTTCAACAAATCATTTCATTGCCATATATTTATCTACAACAGCCATTTACAAACCTGTGGGCCAGGGTCCACTAGCTAGCCGTGGAGATGATAATATAACATTAATGGTCAAATATTTGATGTGCAAAAATTTCATTTTTCTTTAAAACCTTGAAAATGAGTTGTCATTGTGATACCGATAAATAGGAACTATGTATATACTATCGTTGCTGTCAGGCAGAAACCAGCTAACTCAATTTTTCCGCTTTTGCATTTTTTCCCCCATAAATCCTTTAGGTCTGTGTGTTGATTAAAAAAATATTGAACCAATGAAAAGTATTAAAAAGCGCTTCTGACCAGCTAACCAGCTAACTCCATTGGATCCTCAAACGTTCTGCTAAACCAGCTAAGTCCACCAAAGGGGGTCGGAGATAGCTGGTTTTGCTGACTCCAGGCTGCACCCCCTTTTGACCTCCAACCTCATTGTGAGCTTGGAGGTCCATTCAGCTGTTCTTATCAATGATGAACAAAACCTCCTAACTCCACTTTTTGTTTTGTTTTTGTCATTTCCTGAAAAATGAACATTTTGGAGCTGGTTTCTGCCCGACAGCAGAGATATGTTAGTTCCATTGATCCAAGCAGGAACACAATCAATCGTTAACCCATATAAGACCTGAGGCCAATTCTACAAATTTCTAGATCCTAACAGTTTTTTTTAAACACTTATGTTGCTGTAATATCAGTGGTTCTCAAACGTTTTCATGTCAAGGACCACCCAAAATGATACGTATTTGGCCCTCCATCTCAAAATATTTAGTTCCAGGGACTCCCCAGAAGCCAAGATTTGAGTTACAAATGTTCGCTTTAAAAAAGATACAGTATATATATATTCCCAAATTTGACACATTTTCACGATTTAAAAAAAATTGCAGATCTACAAGCCCGTAGCGCAGCGAAAAAAAAATCGCGGTTCTGGGCGGATTGGGTATGTTTTTTCCCGGTTTTTGGTTACTTTATTTCGGTTTTAGGGTTAGGGTTAGGTTATTTAATTATAATAGGTTATTTGATAATTATTAGGGTTAGGGTTCCTAATGTTAATAATGAAATGTTTTTATCTTGAATTTAGTAAATTAACTGATAAAACATGAATTAATAATAACATAAGAAAATATTTTGTAAAAAAAAAATATATATATAAACTTTTTTTTTTTTTTTTTTTTACATTCACCAAAAAAAAACCAGGTTGAGAACCACTGCTCTACACAATGCTTCCAGAACGCAGGGCCCAATTCAGGCCTATTTTGAACATATTAACGAGGGTTAATTAATATTCACATTCTGAAAGAGCATGATTTTTGTTGATGGAACATGCTATGCTATTTTGAGCTTCCTTGTCCCATCATGGCTCTAAATATAGGACTGTTTTTCCTCCATTGTTTACAAATGTCACAAATTGAATTCAAACAAACATATTACAGCCCCAAAATACAGAACAGATGTTTAAAGAAATCTGTCGTCCATGGCGAATTTTTCTATTAAGCGCAGAGTCAATCACCTAGAATAAAAACATGGCTCCACTTGTTATCTTATTTATTTAATTTATGTATATTATTATTGGTGGTGGGGCAGTTGTTGTTTGTTGTTGTTGTTGTTGTTGAGTCATTGTTTGAGCCTTTAACGTGTTTGTGCAGTGTTGCGTTGTTGCGTTTTTTGGTGAATGGCTGTAGATAATGGCGGTACTCAGTGAAGGGTTCAACACTGCTTGTCATGATTGTACAACCTCTCTACAATCACCCAGCCACTTCCCTTGATCAGTAGAGGTTACAAGAGCTCTCTTTAAACGGTTCAAATTTCCATTTCACACAAAGGCAGCCAGAGATACGGTTTGTGCAAAAAGGAGGGAAAAAAGGGTGGGGGGGGGGGATTGGGACAGTCTGTAACTCCCAAATCATAACAAATCAGCGATTAAAACCTCCGGCACCAGGCTAAGCAGATTACTGTCATTTCCCTGCACTTGTCCCTTCTAGCTAACAACCTCCAATTAGCAAATCCCGCTGCGCACAGAATCTACGCCCTGACGGAGAGCCACCGTGACATGCGGAGAAATTATAAGTCCTGCATGTTAACCCATTCAATCCGGGAAGGCATCTGTGTCATTTTAAGATTTCTTTGGCTATTAAAAAAATAGCAGATTTACAAGCTCATAGCGGCAGCTTGTAGCTTGTAGATCTGCTATTTTTTTGGGGGGGGATCGTGAAAATTTTTTGCAAATCTTTGAATATAAATATACACTTTGTAACTCAAATCTTTGCTTCTGGTGGTCCGCGGCCAAATACATATCATTTTGGGTGGTCCTCGACATGAAAAAGGTTTGAGAACCACCGATATTATAGCAACATAAGTTTCTTTAAAAAAGAAAAACTGTTAGGATTTAAAAGACATTTGTAGAATCCCCAGAGTCAAAGATTTGAGTTAATTTCTTTTGGAAAAACAAATATATTCAAAGATTTGCACACATTTTCCACGATCTACAAGCTCGTAGCGCGGGCACCGCTTTGTATATCAGCTATTTTTTGAACAGCCCAAAGTAGAATATAATGGTTATAGCTAAACAAATCCAAAATTTGACACCTGTAGGCCTATGCGGTTCCCGGATTGAACGGGTTAATCTACCACGCTCTGGCAATCCGTGTCATCGTCAAAAGCACTCGGAGGCAGAGATACATATTCAGAGGGAGCCCACGAGACAACGACGGAGCGCGCAGGCAACACCTTCAACGGTGACATGGAGCGGCAACTCCCAGGGCAAACGGCGTCACGTCGTGCCCCCTTGCAGTCGGAGACAGCCGGTTAACCCTTTAAGACCGGGAACGCATCTGTGTGTGTCATTTTTAAGATTTCTTTGGCTATTCAAAAATAGCAGATCTACAAGCTCATAGCGCGGCACAGAGTGCCGCGCTATGAACTTGTAGATCTGCTATTTCTGAAAAAAAAAAGAACACGAAAATGTGTGCAATTCTTTGAATAATATATATATTTTAAAGCAAACCTTTTTAACTCTGTTACAACTTCTGGGGGTCCCTGGAACAAAATATTTTGAGATGGGGGGTCCACGGCCAAATACATGTCATTTTGGGTTTGGGAACCACTGATATTATAGCAACATACGTTTAAAAAAAAATAAAAATGTTTAGAATTTAGAACAGAAATGTGTAGAATCCCCCAGAAGCAAAGATTTTAGTTACAAATGTTCGCTTTAAAAAAACATATATATATTCAGAGATGTGCACAAACGTTCAAGTTTTTTCTAAAATAGCAGATCTACAAACTCATAGCACGGCAATCGGTGCCACGCTATGAGCTTGTAGATCTGCTATTTTTGAAGGGCCCAAAGAAATGTAAAAACGACACAGATGCGTTCCCGGTTTGAATGGGTTAAATGCCGGGAGCAACGCGAGGAAACAAGAGTGACGAGCAGGAGACGGAGCAAAGCGGGCATTTGGACTGAGCTGTGTATCCTGTTACCAGATCATCAGCGGGGATAAAATAAATATAATGAGAGCCTGTGTTGTTTTCACATTGCCAAAAGGCCCCTATTAAAAATTCGAACGAAATATGCCATCCAATCTTGCATTCAGCATGCCCTAGAACTGAAGAACACTAACAAGGAGCTAGAGTTGAAAGATACATTGAAAATTGAAGCTAGTGGCTTTTGTAAGGCAACGGATAAGCTTGTACATTCAACCTTAATTTATCTTTATCGCTTATCGCATTAAAGCAGGGGATAGAGGATAAAGCCTGAACATTTAAAATCCTATTAGTACACCTTTTATTTAATGAAATGGACGTTTCAATTGATGCATTTCTTTATCAGAAACCAACATGTCCATTACATCAGTAGTTCTCAATGCTGGGCCGGGGTCCGTGAGGGGGTTCAAGGGGGTCCCCGGTAAAATTACTTATAATATAGAATCAATATAAGTTTAACCACTTTAACCCCATCAGCTATTTAAAAATGGCCGACCCACTAGCTCACAGCACGTCACGATGCAACGCATTGCAAGCTTCTACCTCCACCTCTATTTTCCCAAAAATATTGAACTTTTTTGAATATTATTTTGGAAACATTTTAACAACACAAACCTTAAATGGGGGTTCCTGGTACAAAATCCTTTTATATGGTGGCGTCCTTGACATCCATCCATTAATATTTATGGCAAAAAGTTAAATAAATAAATGTAAAAAATAATGAAAATAGGCAATCTACAAGCTCACATCATATCGCATGGCGACGCACTGTGAGCTTGTAGATCAACTATTTTCAAAATGTTTGCACGACACCGTTATGCAACAAAGCATAACAACGCTTAACACATTAACCGCCAAGAACGTAGTCCTACGGTCCGTTAAATCCAACTGTTAAGCGCCGAGACCGTAGCCCTACGGTCCACGGTCTTTTCGCGCTAAAAATTTCCGGGTGCACTTTTTTAATTTTTTTTATCCACTTATTTGGGATCCGGTTTTGACGATCACGTCCGCCCTCGTTCTACAGACGAAACTGAAACTCAATTCTCTTCCTGTAGTTTTTTCTCCTCGCATTTCACTGTTTAACGTAATCCGCTCTAACTACAACATGGATACCCCGTTTGACACGTGGTTTTCACTGGGAGATACAGTGGGATGTCGCGGATGTAAACAGACCGTGTACGGCTCAATCTTAAGGATTTTAACAAGATCTATGGCGACATGAAAAAAACAACAAAAACACATTGGCACTGGTGAGTACATTATGAGATTAACCTCTGGCGGTCGATGTGTTAACACATCACGTGCCAATCGTGTAGATCTACGCAAATCTAAATAACAGCGCAGCGTGCCAGTAGCGTAGATCTACGCGAAGTGGTCTTTTTTTTTTTTCGCGCAGTGACACATTTCATTGTAGCACTCTCTCGCAGTGACACATTTCATTGTAGCACACCCGGAAACGGAAATGAATGTCAATCGAAGATTTTCGTTCCCATCCGCCGCCGCTCTAAAGCTTCCGCTAAATCGCCATTATCTCTGTGTTGTTTTTCTCCGCGCTGAACGCTGTTTAAAACGTTTTTTAGAAACTGCGACTTAGGGGTGGGACGATATCGCGATACTTTCTCCCGCGATAAATAATCGATATCCTCCCGAAAAATATCGATATTAAAAAAAAAAAAAAAAGTTTGTGATACGTTGTTTTTCCTACTCTGTATTTGTGTAATGATGATTTTGAACTGTCTGGTGCTATTTTATGTGTTTATGAATTGAATACAAGGACTATCGTGATATATCGTTGGTGAATTTTCATGCAATATATCGTGATATCGCAATATATCGATATTTTCAGATATCGTGATATATCGTTGGTGAAATTTCATGCAATATATCGTGATATCGCAATATATCGGCATTTTCAGATATCGTGATATATATTGTTATCGTGGGCCTAATATCGTGATACATATCGTATCGTGAGGTACCCATATCGTCCCACCCCTACTGCGACTACTGCAAAATGGAATGTCGCCGATTGAAAATGTATTCTCTGGGCCACTCACACAACTACCCTGTGTGTCTACAAACAGTTGAACGCGCGATCATAAGGTATTTAGCGAGGTCTGTGGCTAGGTGAAAAAAACAAAAAAACAACAATAAATCGTTGGCAGTGGTGAGTACATTATGATATCAAACTCTAGCATGGAATGTGTTAAGGGGTTAATTGATTTGTTGATATATAAAATGTAATTAAACAAAACAAAACACGCTCCCTGGTTATTCGATGAATCGACAAAGTAAACGATAGAATTATCGCTACGAAAATAAGCGATAGTTACTTGGCAGCCCTAAATAAGTGTTTGCCTCACCTGCAGTGTTGCCAGATTCTGTAAGAGAAACAAGCAACCAGGTCTAGGAAAACCAGCCCAAAAGAAGTGACTATGGGCCACATGAGCACTTCAACATATACATCAGCTATTTGAAAATAGCCGATCTGCTAGATCGGCTATTTTCAAATAAAATCTTGCGGGGAAATTATAATAAGCAGATCTGGCAACTCTGCTCACCTGTCGCTGTTGGGCCAGCTTGAAGTTGAGCCCTGGTCCATGTTGAGGTGCAGGCTTGGGCTGCAGACACAGCGAGCCCTGCTGTGAGTTCTGGTAGTGCAGAGCTGAATGAGACGCGTTCTGGGCTGCTGCTGCTGCTGCTGCTGCTGCTGCTGCAGCAGAGGACTGTTGTTGCTGCTGCTGCTGGGCTGAAGCCTTGCCCAGCGAACTCGCCAAGCCTGGCAGAGGCTGACCGACCGAGTGGGGGGCTTTGGGACTGAAGTGCAAGGTGGGCTTGGTGCCGAGGACCTTCATGTCCAAATGATTGGGGCCGCTGTGTCCGTTTGACTTGAAGAGGCAGTTGTTGATCCCTTTGCTCTGGGAAGCGAGCCTCAGCGGAGCCGCCGCGCCGGAGACTTTGTCTTGCGGGAAACCGCCGCCGCCGGTGGGGTGGGCGCCCACGGCCGGCGCCCAGCCGCTCATTCCGCCGGGCGAAGGCTGGTGGTGGTGATGGTGGTGGTGGTGCTGGAGCAGAGAGCCGCCGGGCTGCTGCTGGTTGGCCGCCATCTGTTTGAGCTGCTCGGCGTGGGACATCTCCGGCCAGCACGGCAGGGCTCGGGGATGTCCCCCTCCCTGGCCGTTGGCTTTCTGAGACGAGACGGCCGGGGACGAGCCGTTCGGCGCGAAGGACGGCCCCGCCGAGGCCGGCCGGAGCTGCGGCGAGCCGCCGCAGTGGCCGTGGCTGAAGTCCGGGTTGTACTCCGTCTTTATGGGCTTGTCCAGCGGCGGACACAGGCCGGCGGCGTTGGCGGCGGCCCCGGCCGAGCCGGGTCGGCCCAGGTCCAGGCCGAACGTGTCGTCCTGCTTCAGCATCTTCTCCAGCTCCAGGTCGTTCAGCGACGGCACCGACTTGGTCAGCTCGTCGAACAGGTCCTGGAGCTCCGGGTCGATCTGACCGCCGGCCTCCTCCTTGAAGTCAAAGATCATCTCGGCGGACGAGTGTCCGCACGAGTGGACCTCCGCGGGCTCTTTCTTCATCTCCTTCAGGGTCATGTGGAAGAGGTCGGAGCCCACGCCGTGAGGCATCATGTAGTTGCTCCTCTGCAGGGCGGAGGAGGAGGCCTGCAGGGACTGGTTCAGGTGGAGACCACAGGGACCACCGTGGCCCAGACCGCCGGGGTCCACGCGGACGCGCTTGAAGTCCGAGCCGGAGAGGCCGCAGGAGAGGCCGTTCTGTTTTGGATTGTGTCCGGGAGCGTTTCCCTCGAGCTTCCTCCGCAGCGATCCCTGAAGCTGTGAAGACACAACAAGTTGGTTGAGAGAAGAATATCTACCGCATACTGGATACTGTGTACATAAAAAATATAAACCGCCATTCCAAATATGTATTTCATTGGACGGCATTAACTTGAACCCATCAGTTTTCTTTTTAACCCATTGAGACCTGAAGCCGATTCTACATGTCTCCTAAATCTCAACAGTATTCTGAAAAACGTATGTTTCTATATCAGTGGTTCTCAATCTTTTTCATGTCAAGGACCCCCAAAATTATATATATTTGGCCACGGACCCCCATCAAAATATTTTGTTCCAGGGACCCGCCCAGAAGCAAAGATTTGAGTTAAAAATGTTCGCTTTAAAAATATATATATTCAAAGATTTGCACACATTTTCAAGATTTTTCAAAAATAGCAGATCTACAAGCTCGTAGCGCGGCACTCGGTGCCGCGCTATGAGCTTGTATATCTGCTATTTTTGAATAGCCAAACTGTAAAATAATGCTTTTTAGCTCAAATCTAAAAATGACACAGTTCCAGGTCTTAATGGGTTAAAGACTCGGTTAACAGTTGTGGTTTCTAAAATGAAGTACGTCGTACATTGCATGTCCAACAGCAGCTGGAGTGTTTGATAGCGAGACCCTCTGTGTATAATTAGTGCATTCCTTTCAGCAGCAGCCTTTGAAGTTGCGGGCCAATTTAAATTACAATGATAATTCAAAGTATCAGTGCAGTAAACTGCACATCCAGCTTCAAGTATCAGCATGTAAATTAATTCAATTTCACAAATTCTGCTCCAAGGCCTCTAGACCCTGTACACACTTGACCAACCAGTGAATTGAAGATGATTGCTTTTATTAATAGTGGAATAGTGGAATAGTTTAGATTTTTATTACAGTGACATGATCAAGAGCAACAATAGAACTCTTATATTTTTTGCCTATAATAACTGGCATATAATTACATATACCTGTGTGTGCATGTCCTTGTTATGCATGCACTTATTTGTTTCACATACTCGTATGCATCCTGAATTACATACAGTCCCTGCACTCAATGCACGGACTGTATACTCTGACACTTAAATTATGAGATTTATTGCCTGCTATTCTATTCGGAATCGGAACCTGTAAACTGTGTACTCGCATTAAATACCTGAATTTATTCTCACTGGAATATTCAGTGCCGGTCCGGTGAATACCCAATGCGCAATATTCAGTGCAACAGTCCGTGGAATATTCTGTATAGGTCTGTAAACACACTCTGCTACTAACAACACTCTCCTTGCAGAGGCAGCACACAAGCACTAGCCTGACTTGTATACTTTGTTACATGCCACTAGTGTCACATGCTGAAACTAGACGATCTACAAGCTCACAACGTGTCGCGACACGTTGTGAGCTTGTAGATCGGCTAGTTTCAGCACGCGCCGCTTGTCATACAACGAGTGTAAGTTAAGCAATAAAGGTGAATACACCTAAAAATAAAGGAAAGTATACCTATTGTAAGTCATCACACCATTCAATTTTTTTTTGTTTTTGTATTAGATTAATAATTCTAGATTTCCCACTTTGCCCGGCCGCCCCCTGACTGCCTGTCTGGGGTCAGAGGCAGCCTGTGGGTTGAATAACACAAGGACACTGGCAGAGGTCTCTCTTAACAGCTTTTACATGCTGTATACACACATATTTAAAATAGATGTTTACTGTGTAACCTAGCAGTAAGGCACCTTAAGTAAGTGCACTGTCTTCTAAGTCCTAACAGGTTTCTGAACAACGTATGTATGTTGCTATATCAGTGGTGCTCAAACTTTTTCATGTCAAGGACCCCAAACTTGTATGTATTTGGCCACCGACCCCCATCTGAAAATATTTAGTTCCAGGGACCGCCAGAAGCAAAGATTTGAGTTACAAATGTCCGCTTAAAACAATATATATACAATATATTCAAAGTTTTGCACAAATGTTCACGATTAAAAAATAAGTAGATGATGCCTAAAGTATAAAATAATGATTATAGCTAAAAATCGAAAACGACACACAGCTATGTGTTCCCGGATTGAATGGATTAAGCACTAGCACAACGGTCACACTATTCTCTTTCTTAACACTGCTGATTATTATTATTGTTTGTTGTATATCGTTGGAAACCTCTTATCTCTATATTTTAACTTTTTGTGTTTTTTCGTAAATTAACGCCCTACTTGATCATAGTACAGCGTCACACAAAAGCATTGAAAGTAGCCGATCCACAAGCTCGAAACGCGGTGCGAAGCAACAGGTTTTGAGCTTGTAGATCTCCTACTTTTGATGCTTTTGAATTTGAATCCTGAAAAGTAACTGTTTTGGACACATGAGGTTTCCAACCGACAGACGCTTTACCAAAGTGCTTTACAATGTGCATTATATTGACACATTCACACACCGATGGCAGAGGAAACCATGCAAGGCAACAACATGCTCATCGGGGGTAAAGTTCTCAACGGGCCTGAAAATTAAGGCCCGGCCCTAACTAGGCCATAACTGGGCCGGCCCGAACAGGGCCGACCCGAACAATTACCATAATTTTAAGCCTGAAAACCCCCAAAACCCGAAAAAGTGTCATTATGTGCTTAATGTGTCTCAAAGTCACGCATCCAGCAAGCTTTGAACTGAGCAGATTGGACCTTCCGTTCCAGAGATAATGGACAAAACATATTGAAACGTCCACTTTCGCCGATTTTCGATGCTTGAGTTTGGGCCATTTTCGGCATTTTCTTTTTTATAATACAGGCTAGGAAGGTCGGACGGCGACGAACTAGATATCTGAGTAAAGTTCTGAGCTGCATCCAACGCATCCACTGCCATTTCCGTCGGCCTTACCGTTCGGCTGCTAGGGGCAGTTGAAATGTATTTATTGGGGGAAATAGATTTCTTTTTTTTTTCACGGAACCCAAGGCTCGGCTCGCCCCGACTAATTAGCCTGCATTTACGGCCCAGCCCAAAAACGTCGGTCGGGTAGGGTCAGGTTTGGACAGAATATGAGAACTCTAATCGGGAGACGTTAATAATAATCATTATTATTATTATATTTTCCTTCAATTCTTCTTCTCCTTCTTTCTTTCTTTTTTAAATATCTGAGGAATCTCTTATGTACCAATACATAAGATTATGCTTTACTTTAGCATGTGTTGAATAAAATGCTTTGTAATCATACTTCTAAATCATACCAAAAGACAAAACAATACTATTACTACAGTATACTGGCAACAGAAACAACCAAAATCCTCCAACCAGATCAAATAACTCGTATCACATCTCTTATCTTATATATAGACACATCAATTTAATAAATCTCTTCCTATTTGAGCCGTGCCCTACATAGCAGTGTTTGGAGTGTGATAAATGTAGGCTGAGAGAACAGGATGAGGCAGAGGAGATATTTAGGAATCTGATACAGTTGACAGAAGCAGGGAAAAGAAAAGGCCCCCTTTGTCTTGTTCCCCTCATTTACATAAATTATATTTTCATCCATTGTGCTTCCTTAGATCACAGAATTCTCCTTTGTGTTTTGAGATTCTGCTCCACATGCTGCTGCGGATGTCTGATTTTTCTTTTGTCCTCTCCCCACGTCTTCACTTTCGCTTAATGCCCGATTAATAATTGCACCACAAATAGCAGATCTACAAGCTCACGAGTTGTGCGTTGTTCCTCAAAAACCCATGTATTAAAAAAAGCTACAGAACAAAAGCTGCAATATTCGGGAGGATTAATCCATGTTTTCAGATGTCGCACAATCAGCCAAACAATGGATTAAAGGACTAAGTGTGGACCAGTACTTCTAGCTAACAAACGATGTGAATTGGATTATTCTTCCTTAATTACATTAACCCTAGCATCCCTATTCTGGGCATGTGATAATAGGCTACAATAGATGAACACTGGGTGAGAATAGATGAACATTTGGAAAAAATAGGGGACCATTCAGCAAAAATAGCTAATCTACAACCTTAAACAAGCTATTTTCGCTATTTGATGTACAATAAAGTATATAGAGATTAACCCATTCAATCCGGATTTTAGATTTCTTTGGCTATTCAAAAATAGCAGATCTACAAGCTCAGGTGCCGCGCTATGAGCTTGTAGATCTGCTATTTTTGAAAAAATAATCGTGAAAATTTGTGCAAATCTTTGAATATATATATTTTTAAAGCGAACATTTGTAACTCAAATCTTTGCTTCTGGGGGTCCCTGGAGAAAAATATTTGACAAATGTTTGCTTTAAAAATATATATTAAAAGATTTGCTCAACTTTAAAAAAAATAGCAGATCTGGAAAGCTCATAGCGCAGCACTCTGTGCCATGCTATGAGCTTGTAGATCTGCTATTTTTGAATTTTCTAAAATGACCAAGATGCGTTCCCGGATTGAATGGGTTAAAATCTTGCTTCGGTTGTATTCATTGCAAATGGTTTTCCCAGCGTGTTGCCGCGCGCGCACACACACACACACACACACACACCCCCCCCCCCCCCCCCCCCCCCATCACTGCATGGTGGTGGTACAGTAAGTATTTGTAAGGAAAACGGCTCCAACTGTATCACCAAACTGGGCAAAGGATGAGAGGGACATCAGTGTGTTGCTGGCTTCACTCGTAAATGAACCCCCTACTTGATCATACTACAGCATCACACAAAAGCGTCAAAAGTAGCAGATCTACAAGCTCGAAACGTGGCCCGTTTTGAGCTTGTAGATCTGCTACTTTTGCAGTTTTTTTTTATTTTAATCCTGAAAAGTAACAGTTTTTTGACATACTACGAGGTTTCCACCCGACAGCGACGATATTCAAAAATAGCAGATCTACAAGCTTCGTTCACGTTGTGAACGACGTTGTGAGCTTGCAATTACAAAGGCTTGTAGAGTGGCTATTTTGAAAATGCTTTAAATAGGGAAAAAAAAGAAAGTGGAATAGTTTTGATACAGATACAGTACATATCAATTTGGGGGACCTTCAAACATGAAAATGTTTGTGAAACACTGATTTAGAGTCACTTGCAGCTGCTGGCACGCATCACATTTAGGATGATTCATAGCCAGCGCTAGAGGGGGCGGGGGGGGGGGGGGAATGCTGGAGAGCGCAAGCATTTCTGCTATCGCTTCCATCTTGCGTTGTTGCCGTATCAAATGCTGGTGTTTTGAAACATTCTCTCACACACAGTATAACCCCAATGGTTGATGCGTTTTTTTTTTTTTTTTGCTCAGCACACAAATATCTGTGTGACTCCCTCCGTCTTGCCTGTTCCTCAGCAAGGGGATCAAATGAGTAGGCCATGGTGTCAGTCAGTATGAGCTTACAGTACATGAATGTAATGATACGGTATGAGTGAGTGAGTGAGTACGGTGGCGTCTATGAGCGCACCGCACGTGAATGTGATGAAGTGACGCCGCCGCAGCCGGACGTTGGAGTTGCTGATACATTCCTTCTGTTGAGATCACGGCAACGTTTGGCTGAGCACTATGGGTTACGTACTCACTACTACAGTATGTACTCACTACTACTACAGTACTCACTACTACAGTACAGTATGTACTTACTATTAATACTACAGTACTCACTACTACAGTATGTACTCACTACTACAGTACAGTATGTACTTACTATTAATACTACAGTACTCACTACTACAGTATGTACTCACTACTACTACAGTACTCACTACTACAGTACAGTATGTACTTACTATTAATACTACAGTACTCACTACTACAGTATGTACTCACTACTACAGTACAGTATGTACTTACTATTAATACTACAGTACTCACTACTACAGTATGTACTCACTACTACTACAGTACTCACTACTACAGTACAGTATGTACTTACTATTAATACTACAGTACTCACTACTACAGTATGTACTCACTACTACAGTACAGTATGTACTTACTATTAATACTACAGTACTCACTACTACAGTATGTACTCACTACTGCAGTATACTTACTACTACTACAGTACTCACTACTACAATTACTACTACAGTATACTCACTATTAGGCCTGTCACAATTATTACATAATCGTCTAATCGCAATTATTTTATATAATCACAATTATTTTATATAATCGCAATGATTTTTGCATAATCGTCATAATCAATTCCATGTAAAAAAAATCATATATTTTAAAAAAATGTCAAAAATAGTAGCAGATCTATAAGCTCAAAACGCGTCGCGCTGCGACACGTTTTGAGCTTATAGATTTTTAAGTATAAAGTAATTAAATATGTGTTATTTGTCATATCTGCCCTGTGCAACTTTTGTTTACGAAAGCTAAAAGCCAAACAGAAATGTAATTTTTATCCATAATGTTCCATTAGTTTTCAACGACAGAAACACAATTATAACGTTAATCGCAATTATTTGAGTGATAATTAATCGTCAACTTAAATGTGTAATCGTGACAGCGCTACTCACTATGTCAAGTCAAGTTATCTTCATTTAAAAGCAGCAGTTGACCCAGAGTGCTTTCCAATCAAGGATGACCAGCAAGCAACACCATGACAGCCATATAAAAGCAAGTTATAAACAAGTAAATTACAGTGAATTTATAGAATCAACGTAAATGCAAATATAAAGTTGAGACAAAATAATTACAGTATGTTCCAGGTTTCTAAAAATTGCAGATTACTATTTTGGCTCATTTTGAACGTTTTTCAAAGAATAAACTAGAGCTTAAGTGGTTAAAGCCAGGAAAAATACAACACACTGCCATATCAGGATATTATGATGTCATATATTGACATATCAGTATAATACTGATATCTTGCCAGACCCTAGTATGTACTGACTAATGGTTGCTTGTGTCACTGTAATCTGGGAGCTGAAGCCAGTCCTAAAGTGCTGCACCTGTTTTAACAGCATCAGCTAAATGCCTAGAGGCGAGTGTTAAGTGTAAAATATAATCTGATATCCGAGTGTTGTTACGCTCCTGTGCCAATGTATTACAATGTGTTTTTATATAATGATAAAAAATACGTGACAGTATATGCGACTGCAGACTGCAGGCTCAACTCAACTTTAATGTGCAAGGCCTGAGAAAATAATCAATAACTCGATGAAGTTGTTGACTGTACCAGGATTTGCCATGCATGCTAACGTTGGATAAGGTACGATATGCTCACTGCAGAACTTTATGTCAATAACTGATGAAGTTGTTGACTGTAAACTGTACCAGGATTTGCCATGCATGCGCCAACGTTGGATGGGATAAGGTACGATATGCTCACTGCAGAACTTTATAAAAGCAAAACCTTCGAACACAAAGTCCTGCTCAGTCGAGGAAGAGAGTCTGTCAGATGATGTCATGACAGTCTGTTTGGATGACCCCGCAGTTAATACAAAGGGACATTGAGGCAGTCAGATTTTTTTATTTTTATTCTTACTTGGATGCTGTCCATCAACTCATCTTAACCCATTAAAACCTGGAAAGCATCTGCATTATTTGAGCTTTTTAGCTAAAAAGCATAATTTTATACTTTGGCTATTCAAAAATAGCAGATATACGAGCTTGTAGATCTGCTATTTTTTTTAAAATCGTGAACATGTGTGCAAATCTTTGAATATATATATTTTAAAGCAATTTTTTTACTCAAATCTCTGCTCCTGGGGGTTCCTGGCTGGAACAAAATATTTTGAGATGGAGGTCCGCGGCCAAACACATCATTTTGGGGGTCCTTCACATGAAAAAGTTTGCGAACCACTGATATAGCAACATAAGTTTTTCAGAAAACGTTTAGAATTTAGAAGACATTTTTAGAATCAGACTCAGGTCTTAATGGGTTAAAGTATGTCTCCATTAACTCACACGCACGCACGTGCACGCACACACACAATCTGCACAGACATCCAGTCCGTTAAATATAGTTCTCTCCGCACACTGCTGGACATCTGTTTTTCTCCAAAACGCAGACGAGAAGACAGGCATTCTAGTGTACAGAACACACACACACACACACACACACACACACACACACACACACACACACACACACACACACACACACACACACACACACACACACACACACACACACACACACACACACACACACACACACACACACACACACACACACACACACACACACACACACACACACACACACACACACACACACACACACACACACACACACAGGGCGGAGTGGAGGGCCAGAGGACATGCATGCAGGGCTACAGTCGTGTCTCAAGACGCTGTCTGTGAGAACATGTCATGAATAATGTAGTACATTGGTTCTCAAAGTGGGGTCCGGGGACCCCCAGGGGTCCATGGCGGGGTACCAGGGGGTCCCCAGCTAAATTAGTTACAATTAGTTACTAAAATAGCGTCACAATCATTTTAACCACTTGAACCATTATGTTATACTTTCGCTATTCAAAAATAACAGCTCATAGGTTGTTTTCACAATAGTTATCTGTGGAACTGAGTCAAACCAAATGTAATGCCACAACTCCTACAATTCCAAGTGCTTGTCAAGGTGGGGGGTCCCCAGTTCAAATACGATAATTGACCCACTGGTCTAAAAGCTGAACTCAAGACGAGTACCAAGATGGACGGGCGGCTCCAAATATACAGCCCGCTGACATCCAGTCACAGGAAGGGAGGGGGCCTAGTATAGACCCCTGGGGGACACCGTCCGGTATACAAAGTATATAGGGTTTAGCCACTTAACCCATTAAGACCGGGAACACATTCTGTGTGATTATATGATTTCTTGAGGTTATTAAAAAATAGCAGATCTACAAGCTCATAGGGCGGCACAGAGTGCTTCTGGATCTGCTATTTTTGAAAAATCATGAACATTTGTGCAAATCTTTGAATATATATATATTTTTAAAACAAACATTTTTACAAATGTCTTCTAAATCCTAACAGTTTTTTTTTTACTTATGTTGCTATAATATCAGTGGTTCTCAAACTTTTTTCATGTCAAGGACCCCCAAAATGAAATGTATTTGTGGCGGGCCCCCTCCCCCATCTCAAAATATGTTGTTCCAGGGACCCCCAGAAGCAAAGATCTGAGTTACAAATGTTTGCTTTAAAACATATATTGCACAAATTCTCCCCAGAAGCAAAGATTTGCACAAATGTTCACGATTAAAAAAAATAGCAGATCTAAAAGCTCATAGTGCGGCAGTGGGTCAGCATCAGCATCCAGAACTGGGTCGGTGCAGGGTCACAGATTAAGAACTTTAATAGAGGAAGGTGAATACTAGTGTTATTTATTGCACTGGTTCTCAGTATCCAAATGGACCCTTACGGGTCTGTTGTACATTCTCAGTTAACACATACTCAGGATTTTACAGGGTAGATTGGGGTTCCAGTGTAGTCTGGACTGGTCCAGTGATTCTCAACCTTTTTCATTTCAAGGACCCCCCAGTTTGATATGCAATAGTCCCCCACGGAACCCCATTCCATACAGTTTGTTTTTGCTCTGCGACCACAATCTACGCAAGGGATAATTGACGGCGCACCGGTCGTTGTTGAGAAATAACACCCAACAGGATGATTTAATGATCCTGAAGGGGGTTATTTCTAAACAACGACCAGCGCACTGTCAATTAACCAGCTTATTACACGGCTACTTAATACATTTACCCAAAAGTAACAACAAAACGAAGTATTTCCTTGTTTACGGCAATGAAAGTATTCCATAAGTGTTGCGCTGGACGGACGGCCAGCGCAACACTGTCGCTTCGGAAAACAAGGAAGTGTTGATCAAACAGAATACATTTTCTGTTACTGCATTGACTATTTCTCGCTTCAAATGTTTTCAAAAACATTCTTGAGAGCAATGTTTAGCTGTAAATGACATTGTGCGTTTGTTTACATGGCTGCCGTGTTGGATACAGCATAAAATCAAGCAGCACAGCAGGTGCTCTGAGTCTTTGATTAGACAGAGGTGTGTTATAGAGCTCATCGGTCATTATCCAGAAATAACACACCGCTGAATACAGTGATTGATCAATCAGAATCAAGCATTCAACCAAGCTGTGTAATAAACTGTAATATCCTCTTTGTGTTCATTTAATTATGACAGAGTTACAGATGGGGGGTCAGCGGCCAAATATATATCAATTTGGGGGTCCTCCTCGGCACAAAAAAGTTTGAGAACTACTGATTTAGAAGGCATTTGTACAGAATCGACCTCAGGTCTTATTGGGTTAATACACCGGCTCCCGATTTCACGGTCAATGCAAAATTCAGGCGTCTCTCTCTCTCTCTCTCAGCCTGCTGGTCTAAAGTGCTCATTTCTCTCCTCAGAGCGAACACGGGAGGCGATGGCCTCTCCATGCTGGCCTGAAATCCTCCCGTTAGATCTTAGAAGTGACCTGAAAATAGATTTTTTGATTAACATTTAATGAGGTTGGAAGCTCTGGATTGCCCTGCGAGTGACTCCTAGAGAGGCTCCAATACACACAGCAGCCTATCTGAGAAGCTGATAACAACCTCTTACTGCATGACACCCTACTGCTTTCGCACAACCACCAGAACCAGTGTTGCCAGATTCTGTGAGAGAAACAAGCAACCAGGTCTAGGAAAACCAGCCCAAAAGAAGCGCAAATGGGCCACATGAGCACTTTAACATATACATCAGCTATTTGAAAATAGCAGATCTACAAGCTTACAACGCGTCGCGATGCGACGCGTTGTGAGCTTGTAGATCGGCTATTTTCAAATAAAATCTTGCGGGGAAATTATAGTAAGCAGATCTGGCAACCCTGACCAGAACACTTTATATATGGCTGCTGTCAGGCAGAAAGCTCCATATATATATATATTTTTTGTTGTAAATTAATGCCCTACTTTGTCATAGCTGAATGATGTCACAGGCTGGTCAACACGAAGTCCGCGTTCCCGTGTGGAATCCCGAGAGCCACATGATTTGATTTTCCATAATCGATAATAAAATAATGATTAATAAATCACTCCCTATTTTGGGCATGTCATTAGGAAAAGTTAAAAAAAAATAAAAATAATGTTTATGCTCTACAAGCGTCACGATGCGACACTTTTTTCACTATTTCTGTACGATATTGTTGAGCGGCGAAGTATTAAAAAAAGTGCTTATTCGATTATTCAATGAAGTTATTGATCGACTAATCTCTAAATTAATAATGGATAGTTGCCGCCTTATTTTAGAGACAGACAGTCCAGGAAGTGGAGAGATGGAAATTCATTCTGCCACTTGAATAAAATACATTGTGAGGGTATGCGTAGTGATCCCTGGAGGGGGGAGGAGGGTTAATTCCATTCATTTGACCCATCCATGGTGGAGAAGTGTGTGCAGCCCACGGGGAAGCTGTTGGGGGTCAAGTATTTTGCTCAAGGACACTTTGACACGAAGCCAGAGGAGCTGGGGATCAAACCGGGGACCTTGCCAGGTCCCGGATGGCCCGCTCTACCTCCTGGGTCACTGCCGCCCAACTCAAAATGGCTGTTTTTACTATTCGGAGTGAGGACAAAACTGCGAGAGAAAAGCACTTAAATCCTAGCATCCCTATTCTAGGCATGTCAGGCGAACACGTTGTGAGCTTGTAGATCGGCATTTCCCTTTTTTTTTTTAAATAGTCCAGGTTGAAAGTGGTATTTTGGGGTATAGAACGATCCTCTGTGGGAAATCGCACAGTGACATAGTAAATTAAAAGATAATTCTTCAGCCATTTTCAACCCATCTTCATATAATTGGTCCTCACTAATGCTCATGGCACCATTTTTGTCTACCCTGTCTGTGTCTCAGCGGAGGGTGCAACTTCAAAGCCTATTGATCATTTAGCTGGAAATGTAATTTTTACGACAAAAAAAAACAAAGTTAACTCTTACCCTGCCAGAGTTTTTTCAAAAAGTCTGTAGCCTCTGCCAGGGTTTTGACCGATTTTGGTACCTTTTCGCATAGCCGCAGAATATTTTTCTCCAGTATGATTGATCCCAGATAATTTCTAATCACAGATGAGATTCAGGTGTGGTTTCACAAATGTCAACGAGGTCAATTTGACCTTGTTGTCATGTGTTGTTTGATGTTTGAAAATAGTTCAAAACCAGTAGTTTCAAACCAAAAAACATTGTGAATTGTTTGTCCGTTTCAATTTTAACATTGAAGTGGATGGAGCAGCAAATCTTTGGGAATTGTTATCTCCTTATTCGTTTGGAATATCGAAAAGGTGTCAATCTTAAATAATTAGAGAATCTTTTTAGAATTTTTTTTTTTTTGAAAAAAGTTTTTTTTATTATTTTTTTTCAAAGACGTTTTTAAACGTCTTTGGCAGGCAATAGCTGAAGGCCCAAAGACGTTTATAAACGTCTTTGGCAGTTATAGAGTTAATCGCAATTATCTGTGCGACAGTTAATCGTCACGAAAAAAATGTCATAATCGTGACGGCCCTAGCTGCACAAAGTCGACGGGTTCCAAGGAGAAATTCTGCGGAGCCAGAAAAGACACAGGGATGTGATGCGACAGCGGTGTCACAGGGCTCTGTGAGCCACATGGCCGAGGGTGATGTGATGTGACAGCTTGTCACTGCGATGCTGGTGACCTGCACTGTGTCTGCCATGGCATGCCTTAGCCGGCGCTGGGGTGACGCCCCGACAGAGGGCTCTCCCGGCGTCACATCTCCACATTTGTTCTTGGGATCACTTCACTGCCACCCTGCCGGGCATCAAAGCCCCCCCCAAGACCCTCCTCCGTTCCCCCCCACCCACCGTGCACTAGGCCACAGTGCAGCCGTGGGACTTTGCTGTCACTGTGCCTGACGAGAAACATCAAGCATGCCACATAAATAAAAAAATAAAAAAATAAACCTTTTTGGGGGGAGGAACTAACTTTACGGCTGGGCAACTAACAGAGAATATATCAGACCAATAACCTACCGGTAGTTAATTTCTTTCTCATGTAGGTTAATTGAATAATTGAGACTCTTTTAAAAAAATGTTCATCAACGATTTGACACAAAAAAAATCAAATAGATTTATGTTTCCTTGGAAAGCGAAGTCTGGAACTCTCTGCTGGAACTGTTGCCCCACGCCCTGACTCCGGATATGAGGTTGAAGATGGATGGATGAATGGATAAATTGATTGTCTGATAACCACTTGATCCTGTATTATGGAAACATAAGTCTGTTACTTTTCAGGATTTCAGCAACAAATTATTTCTCTATTGAGTAAGGTAGTTAGAATGCAGTGAAGGGGGGGCGGGGCATAGTGGGAGATAGGGCATCATGGCTCTGGGGGGATTAGGCCTAAATCCTAGAGCAGATTTGAGCCACTGCACCAATGCCTGTGTGTGTGTGTGTGTGTGTGTGTGTGTGTGTGTGTGTGTGTGTGTGTGTGTGTGTGTGTGTGTGTGTGTGTGTGTGTGTGTGTGTGTGTGTGTGTGTGTGTGTGTGTGTGCGACACTGCCTACTTGTCATCATTGTAACGGAACCGCCAGTGAAGTGAACGGTGTGCAACGATAGCAGCGTCGCTTTCTGCTCTCTCTTTTTTTTCCCTCTTTTTTTTCTCCTTCTTCCCTTTTTCTTCATGAGGGACATCGCATACTTTCCTCTATTGTCCACACATATTTTCAGAGCTGCCGCCTCCTGCCTCTCCCAGGGATATCATATTGAACTCTAGTCTAGCGCCGAACAAAGCCCGCGTCATCGCAAAGCATGCAAGTTCTCATTCGGCTTGTAATTACTTTGGCTAGTATGTTTCAAGGTGAGGTGTTGCCAACAGCCCTTCTTTTCTTTGTCTGAGACCCTCCCCACCCCACCCCCCTCTTCCTTATTAAAATAGCTTGTCTTGAAAGGTTGGCACTGAGGTACAGTAACAGTAAAATAGGAGAAAATACAAAAAAAAAAGAAAATCTCCCTTCTTCAGTAAACATAATGGATGATTTCTCTTCAAAGGGGCTCTTATCGTCTCTTCCCATTTCCCAGAGGCTGCCACAGAGCTGCCTTTCTCTCCCTCCCTCCGTCTCCCTCCCTCTCTCTCTCTCTCTCTCTCTCTCTCTTTCTCCCGGCATGCTCATCCTCCCCTCCTCTGTCGGCCGGTTCTCAGGAGGCCAGCTTCAATCTAATACAACTGTGTCAGGAGGAAGTGGAGGGATGTAAAGTGCTGATGAGCTGAATGTAGCCCACCTCTGCAGTGTGCTGCTGCTACACGCTCAGCTCACTGCTGCAGCCTGATTAGCAAAGTGCAACGCGAGCCCCCACGCTCCGCATGCCCGCACGCACGCACGACCACCGCTGTGGGCCTGTGTGTGTGTGTGTGTGTGTGTGTGTGTGTGTGTGTGTGTGTGTGTGTGTGTGTGTGTGTGTGTGTGTGCACGCCCCGTAGCACAGTGGTTTCTCAAACATTTTCATGTCAAGGACCCCCCAAATTCATATTTATTTAGCCACATCATAGGACCACAATGGAAACAAGTTCCCAGGACTTCGTTGTTTTATCCTTTTAACCTTAATGTCTGACTGTACCACGTATAGCCGGTGACCCCCGTTTGAAAATTATATTGTTCCAGGGACCCCCATAACTATTATGTTTACATCGTTTTCCCAATATTATTAAAGGTTTCTCACAATTGTTTGAAAATAGCCTATCTGAGCGAGTAGATCTGCTATTTTTGAATAGCCAAATTATAAAATTGGGTTAAAGTGGCAAAACTTTTGATGTTACTTGACCCCCTGGAACCCCCTCGAGGACCCCTGGAGGGGGTCCCCAGACCCCACTGTGAAAACCCCCCGCCGTAGCCTCATTCCTAGTTAGTCGCACAACCACACACCAGGAAAATGTTGAATATCAGTGGGTCACGTCACAAGTGACCCACAAGTACAGTACTCACATTAGCCTTTTTTTTTACAAGGAAGAACTGTAACCACTTTGAACCCGGCCTCCCTGTTTTAGGCCAAAAGAACGACCCCAGAGGACTCTAGCGTCGAGTGTACTTTTGGAACGTGATTTATGACCCACCAAAAGTAGCCTTATTTTTCCAAATAAAGTTAAACTTTTCACGTTGCCCCGTTACAAGACTTACGTGAACCCCTCAAGAGCACACAGTCAGTTGCATAATTCTTTCCCAGCGAAATGAAATCCATGTGAGATTTTAAGCCAAAGCCAACTCCTTGGCTGGCCCATCAAGTATAAAAAGTTAGGCTCTGCGTTTTATCCTTTTTAACACCGTTGCTTCAGACCCATGCCTGGGGAGGATGCAGTGGTTTGCTTTATGGTTTAATAATGTGAGCCATGCCGCTGGAGTATAGCATATCAGCTCTGTCAGGCAGAAAACCTCGTATATCCGTATTTCAACCTTTTTAATATTTCTCTGTAAATGAATGCCCGACTTTTGTCATACTAGAGCAGGGGTCTTCAACGTTTTCAGGCCAAGGACCCCCTAGCTGAGAGAGAGATGAAGCAGGGACCCCCTACTCCATATTGTATAAAATTGTGTTTCAGATTAAAGTATTTTTTTACTTAGTCTGCTATTTTTTTCCCTCTACACCTATAGCCTCTTTGCCAAAAATAGCCGATCTACAAGCTCTCAACGCCTCGCAGCGCGAGGCGTTGAGAGCTTGTAGATCTGCTATTTTCGGCTAATGTTCCCCTCAGAAAAGGAATTCTAGGGTTCAAGTGGTTAATGTAAAAAAAACGAAATCCTATCACACAAAGATTTGGCGGACCCCCTATAGTAGCTCTGAGGACCCCCTAGGGGTCCCGGACCCCCTGTTGAAGACCCCTGTACTAGAGGGTGCCACAAAAGCAATGAAAAAACTCACACATCGCACCACGTTGAGAGCTTGTAGATCCACCTTTTCCGCTATTTAAAACATTTTTTTTAAAGTGTGTCACTGTCTGTGGGTTTCATAAATATTGAACCAATGAAAAGTATTAAGTATTTATCCAAATAATCGGATCCATTGAAACATGTCCCCCCCCCCCCCCATTTCCTGAAAAATAACAGTTTTGGACATAGAAGGTTTCCACCCGACAGTGACAGCTATACTGTACGCTCCGCTCTGCTGAATCAAAGTAAACATTTCCCGGAAGGAATTGCCAGAGCTCTGCCTGCGCTGTAACTCATGGAACTACCCTGTTGTTGACCTGGTTTGACTGGAGTCATGTTCAACTCTGTTCAGCACTGTTGCAGCTATACAGAGCACACCAGTGGTGGAAGAAGTACTCTTGATTTTAAGTAAAAGTAGCAATACCACAACGTTAGAAATACTCTGTTACAAAGTGAAAGTCCTGTAGTAAAAAATCTTACTCGAGTAATTAAGTACAAAAGTATCTGCATCAAAATATACTTAGTCTAAGTACTAACTTTTTTTTCCCTCGAAAATAGCAGTACAATCTAATCTAATCTCCAATCTATTATTATTACAAAACATACATGAATCACTTAAGCCCTACATCATACTACAATGTTTGAATAGCCTAAGTATGAAATAGGGCTTAAGTGATTAATGTACCGGTATGTTTGGCAATAATAATAATTAAAATCTGCAAAGGTAGCTAGTAACTAAAGTTTTCAAAATGAGTGGCACGGTGGCGCAGTCGGTAGCGCTGTCGCCTCACAGCTAGAAGGTCCTGGGTTCGATTCCCGCCGGGGACGCTGTGGGCACTGGGGGCGTGTCTTCTCCTCCGCGTCATCAGCGCCCATACCCTAGGTGGGGTTGGCGAAAGGGCCTACTCTGTGTGGAGTTTGCATGTTCTCCCCGTGTCTCCTAGGGTAGTTAATACCCTCACAAAAACATGTAGTAATCCTGGTCACTATACCGCCTCCCCCATGACAGCCGGGGCGCCTGATGGAGGGGAAGGGAACTGGTTGGAATAACGTGTTCCTTCCACGCGCTACGTCCAACCAGGGAAACTCCCCCCTGTCAGGTGACAAGAAGGTCAGTTGGCTCTCATGCCTGAAGGAAGCATGAGCTCGGCCCTGGCCTCCCTACTGTGGGGTGACAGGTGTAATACTGGTGTAGGGCTGGTGTAGTGCCCAGGATCACTTAGGAAATTGGCACCGGGTGAAAAAAATGGGTTACAAAAATCGCGGGATAAAAATTTTGAAAAAAAAGGAACAAAAAGCACAATTTGCCTCTGAGATGTAGTGGAGTAGAAGTGAGAATTGGAAATACACAAGTCAAGCAAAAACACCTCAAAATTGTGCAGCACTTGAGTACATGTACTTAGTTACTTTCTGGAGGACACACACTGCAGCGACCTGTCTCTCAAATCCTCTGTATTCCCACAGCAAATCATTAAAATTGTCATGCTACATGCCCAGAGGTAGCATAATGGATTAAGCAACCTGCTGCCTCAGGCTTGAAACCTGTCAGAAGGCAGCCATTCCTCCACTGCCGTTACCCCGCAATAGCCGTCTCCCTTTCATCTCTCCTGCTCGCAAACCAACACCGATAAAGGGAAAATACTACTACTATATTGTCTCTGTCGGGTGGAAACCTCATTATGTCCAAAACTGTTACTTTTCAGGATTCAAATTCGCATCAGCAGTAGCTCAAAACGCCTCGCTTGTAGATCTGCTACTTTTGATGCTTTTGTGTGACGCTGAAGTACGATCAAGTAGGGCGTTAGTTTGATTTAAAACTCAGAAAGCTAGAATATGGAGATAAAGGGGTTTCTGCCCCGACAGCGACAATATTTTTAAGATCGTCGCCGTCAGGCGGAAACCTTGTACATCCAAAAACGTTAACTTTTCAGGAAATGGAACCTCAGTTCCAATGGATCCAAATATAGTTATCCTTTAATCACAAGCTCTTGTTAATACTTGTCTTTGGTTAAATATGGATAAAACCCACAGGCACACTTTCGCTTTCAAATGTTTTCAAAAACAAAAACAAGAAGTAGATCAGCTATTTTCACTACCTTTGCACGAAACTCTTGTGCGACGAAGAAGGGCGTTAAATTAATTTACGGAAAGAAAAAAAAAACAGAAAAGCTGAAATATGGAGATACAAGCTTTCTGCCCCGACAGTGACGATAGATATACTGTCACGTTAACTTGTTGTGAATCTTTTATTCAAACTGCACAACGGCTGAGAGCTTTAGAAAGCAAGCTAAACACGCTGGGAACCCTGTAATTAATGTCTCCTCTGCAATCTTTTCTAGCGTTCTAGAGGCAGTTAGTCAACATTGGGTCTGAAAACCGATCATCGGGGCTGGTTTTATGTTTTAGGGCTGTTGTTTCATGCCCAGTGAACAAAGGGACTTAAACCCCCTCCTGTAAGAGAGTGCAACCTGCAGAACAGCATAAATATTATTATGTCTCCCTAGGAACACAATACTCATGTATATTCCTTTATTTTTGGGGCCTGTGTTTTGCTCCCCCCCCCCCCATGTGTGATGCCGAGAGTAAGGTTTCTAACTCTCACAGGAGCAGATTGCAACATGTTTAAGGCTCTGGTGAATAGATTAAAGCTGGATAACTTTGTTCACGCACACACACACACACACACACACACACACACACACACACACACACACACACACACACACACACACACACACACACACACACACACACACACACACACACACACACACACACACACACACACACACACACACACACACACACACACACACACACACACACACACACACACACACTTGTATTACTATACTTGTGAGGACATCATCATTTTAGGACAGTGATTTTATGAATGAATGTTTCCATTACTTTTCTTTTTTTTTTTTTTTTTTATTATTACAATTTTTAACCCTAACCCTAAAATAGCAGATCTACAAGCTCGGCTATTTTCGGTGCCCAACAACCAAGTATAAATCAGGCATATCTCTAACCATATCCCCCAAACCTAAGCGCTAAATGCCTATACCCCTAACCCTAAACATGAATCTTTTCCTAATTGTGAACTAAATCTTTTTAACCATGGAAACTACAATTTCAGTGCGCCGATGGCCTAGTGGTTAAGGCGCATGCATACCACATATAGGCTCTGATGTAGCCTGACAGCAAGTCGCGGGATCGATTCCCGAGCTCGACGGCCTTTGCTGCGTGTCACTCCCTGTCTTTCTCTTCCCGTTTCCTGTCCACTACACTATCGAAATAAAGGCAGAAAAGCCCCAAAAATATCTTTAAAATAATACAATTTCTCCAGGAAAATGTCTATTGTTTTGGCCCTCACGAGTATAGTAATACAAGTACACACACACTCTCTCTCTCCCACAAATTTGCACATACAGTAAACACACACACACACACACACACACACACACACACACAGTAAACATGCACCCGTTCCAAAGTCCGCTGCACTGCGGGGCCGCGCCACAGGACCGACAGATGGTACCAGGACAGGAGGGCTGGTGTCACCGTCACCGTGCGTGTCCCTGTGACCACTCACACCCCACTCCCCCCCTCCCAGTCCCCCCCCCCCCCCCCCCCCGGTCCCCAGCCTTCCACAGAGATCAGCATCAGCACCAAGCTCTGCAGTGGTGGCACAAAGTACTCAACCCCCAGTATACTTGAGTATACTCAAAGTATAGTTTTGGAGGAACAGTGTTCCTTGTGATGTTCGTGGTATCGAAGGAAAGGCTTGTTTTAACCCATTAAGACCTGAGGCGATTCTTTTAAATGTTTTCTAAATAAAAAATCAAAAAAATCAAAAATAGCCAAATAAAGTGACACAGATACGTTCCAGGTCCTAATGGGTTAACCCAATAAGACCTGAGGCCCGATTCTACAAATGGCTTATAAATCAGTTAGTTCTCACGCTTCTCAAGATTTTTCAAAAATGTTCAAAAATAGCAGATGTACAAGCTCGCAGCGCGGCACAAAGTGACGCGCTGTGAGCCAAGTAGGCCGTTAATTTACAGAAGAAAATACAAAAAGTTAGAACACGGAGATAAGAGGTTTCTGCCCCCGACAGCGACAACATACAGACACAGACAGAGCCTCCCTCCCAGCGCTGTGGAAGAGACGCTTGCTGCTAACATGGCCAAGGACAGGCCATGTCTACCAGAGCCATCAGCTAGACAGGGTTGGTTGGGGAAGGTGACCTTCAACATAAATGCAATCCTTATGTGGGTTGACGTGGCGTGTGGTTATGTCTGAGACGCTTGCAGCTGGAACTGCATGTACCCACTATGTGCACTACCAATACTCCTGCTTAGGGCTGGGCCATATTATGACTTCTTAAATATTATTAAAAAAGGCGAAAATTGTGGAAAGTAGCATAACGCGTTGTGAGCTTGTAGATCAGCTATTTTCACTATTTCTTTTACGCCACCATTGCACATCTAAGAACTGTATAAATGGTAAATGAGGCATTTATATAGCGACTTTATCCAAGGTGCTAGGGATGGACAATATTATCGATTTCGCGATATATCGCAATATTTTATTTCGCGATACTGTATCGATACTCCAGGCCGTCATTTCGCGATAAAAATAAATTAAAAAAAAGCCTGTATTTTGCAGATACAGGCTTTATGAAAAAACATTCAAAGTACCTATCACTGATCTGCAGCTACTCAATATGTAGTGTATATATATACAATATGTAGTTGTGATATATGTATATATCGCAATATATATCATATCACAATATATTGCAATATGTATCATATCGCAATATATCGTGATAGCGCAATATATCGCAATATAGCGCAATATATCGCAATATACCGCAATATATCGTGATATAATCGTATCGTGACCCAAGTATCGTGATACGTATCGTATGGTGAGGTTCTTGCCAATACCCATCCCTACAAGGTGCTTTACAATACATTCAACCATTCACACACATAATACAGGGTCAAGTGGTTAATCAGAGTAATCGATTTAGTTGATTACAAAAAGATCTATTCGTATTTTTTGTGTCGATTTGTTGATATATAAGAAATTAAAAACATATTGATTTTTTTTTAATACCTGCTTCTTGATAATTAACCTACATGAGCCAGTGGGTTATTGGTTCTAAATATTAGTTTTGATACTGTATAATTTTTTTTATGTTAACCCATTAAAACCAGGAAAGCATCTGAGTCATTTATGCAAGCTTGTACATCTGCTATTTTTGATCATTTTTTAATAATATTGAAATAACTGCTTTAGAAGGCATTTGTAGAATGGGCCTCGGGTCTTAACACATCCACCGCCAGAGGTTAATCTCATAATGTACTCACCAGTGCCAAGGTGTTTTTGTTGTTTTTTTGTTTTTTTCATGTCGCCATAGATCTTGTTAAAATCCTTAAGATTGAGCCGTGAACGGTCTGTTTACATCCGCGAGATCTCCCTGTATCTCCCAGTGAAGACCGCATGTCAAACGGACTTCCATGACTGTAGTTAGAGCGGATTACGTTAAACAGTGAAATGCGAGGAGAAAAAACTACAGGAAGAGAATTGAGTTTCAGTTTCGTCTGTAGAATGGGAGCGGGCGTGATCGTCGAAACCGGATCCCAAATAATTCTATTTCCTGTCATCAAACCGGAAACGGAAGTGGATCAAAAAAATTCCGAAAGTGCACCCGGACCGCGCATGCGCGAAAAGACCGCAGCCCGTAGGACTACGGGCTCGGCGCTTAACCGTTGGATTTAACGGCCCGTAGAACTACGGGCCCGGCGGTAAAGGTGTTAATGGGTTCATTACCCAGCCCAGTACTCCTGCTGGACTGGGCTCACCTCACAGTCCCACCTCCACAACTACATGTCATCTCTGCTGCCCGGGGATTCAATCTTCTCCTTTCCTTTCCTTTCTCCCTTCTCTGCTTTCTGAACCATCTGTCTCCTTTGTCTCCCTCTGTTGAAGAGGAGCCCATTTCAGCCACTGCATAATATTCCACTTAAACCCTATGTCGTCGCTGTGGGGCAGATATCCCTCCATATTTTAACTCTTTTTCTTCTTTTTGTAAATTAACGCCCTCCTTGATCATACTACAGCGTCACACAAAAGCATCAAAATTAGCAGATCTGCTACTTTTGCTATGTTTTTATTTGAATCCTCACAAAGTTTTGGACATAATGACGTTTCCACCTGATAGAGACGATATACGATATACCTGATCTGAAAATGCATTTTACTAACGAGATGGAGAGAGACCCCCTGTTTATTGAACAAACACACAATAACAGTGATTGCTTTTTTTTATTGCAATTTTTTGACAAAGGATATCACTCACTGCACTGGGGGGGGGGGGGGGGTGAAAGCAATGCTCTTGTCATTATTTCAGCAGGAAGCAACATGAGGCGCTAGCTGGGTGACTCAGAGGGTTAGCAGGCATTCAACACAGGCACAGAGCTACACATGGTGACCAGTGATTCCATGTCCGCTTATCAGAAGCGACTTTGGGCTTGTTTTTCTGCAGAGTCGCTTGTAAATATTGGTGTTTGCGGGTTGTGGCTTTTAAAAATATATTTTGTTTGGGCTTTTTCTGCCTTATTGATAGGAACAGTAGACTGACAGGAAATGGGGAGAGAGATGGGGGGGGGGGGGGATTGTCGGGATCACGCGAACCCGCGACACGCTGTCAGGCTGGTAATCCAGCCTAGGTGCCCAGACGGTTACGCCAACCGTCCGGGCCGAGTTGTGGCTTTTTGGCACTTGTTTCTAAAGTGTAGTTGCTTATTTGGGCTGGCTGTCCAATGTTTTTTTTAAACCAGTCGTTCTCAAACATTTTCATATCAAGGACCCCCAAATGAATCTGAATTTGTGCACGGATCCCCCATACACATACTAGTGCTGCACGATTAATCGAAAAAAGATCGTGATCTCGATTCAGACACCTATGCGATCTCGATTTTAAAGTATGACGATTTTTTTTTCAATAAATTTTTTTTTCTTCACATTTGAGCAAGAATCGTGCAGCCCTAACACATACATATATAGTGGTTCAACTGATTTTGATGCTATATTAAGCCATTTTGCTGAGGATCCCCCCGTGTGTGTGATCATGCAACCTAGTCGCTTCTTTTGGGCTTGTTTTCATAGCCCTGTCCGCTTGTTTCTTTCATAAAATCTGGCGGCACTGATGGTGACATCATGGGGGGGTAAATCCGCCTGGTGACCTGTACAGCATGTTTTAACCCCTCGCCCACTGCCCCTCTGTTCTTCCTGTGAATTCCCTTTCCGTCTTGTTCAGGAGGGCTAAAGCGTACATTCCCTGCAAATGTTTTGGCAAAGGAGCAATTCTTATTATAATGTTCCTGTGTCAATGTCGCTGACTGACCATTTATGGAAAAGATACAGTATATCGAAGATTATATAGTTCAATGCACAGTGAGCGGGGAATGGAGCTTGCAGTGGTAGATAGGCATTTAGCACACTATCTTACCCTAGTGCTATTCTGGCTGATTGGGAATTCTTTATGAACGTTTTAAAAGATTTCACCTGCCCATGCAGAAACGACTGGCAGAACAAGACTCGCTCACTGCAAAAAAAAATTGCTTAAGACTTAAGAAAATATAATTTACTTATTTTAAATGCTCATTAAGTGCTCTGTGCTCATAGTGAATTAAAAAGCAAACGTTGCAGTCCTTCGTCAGTGCTAAGTCTTTCATGCAGAAACGACGCCAGGTTGAAAGTGATTAAAGGTAGGGTACGTGATAGTTTTTTGTTAAAACTGGTTAAAGCACTATTTTCTGATAGTAATCATTGCTATAGAGTGTTTGTTCAGTGACATGAGTCTCCCCGTCTCTCAGCACAGAAAATACATTTTCAGGTGGGTTGCAAAATGTCAGCCAATCAGGAGAGAGTACGCATTTATAACCTTCATTTTTATAGCGTTCCAGTTCTCCAGTTTTGTCTGCTCATTTCTTTGTGTCGTCACTTCCAGTTTCACTCATTTAATCTGTCGTTTTTCAGAAAACCTAGGTCAGGATTTAGAAAGCGTTTTTAGAATCGGCCTCAGGTCTAAATGGGTTAATAAAGAGCTAATAAAGAGACATGGAGACTCCCGTTACTGAACAAACACTCTATAGCAATGAGTAGGCCTACTATCAGAATATAGAGCTATTTGACACTTATTTTAACCAAAGAAAATCACTTACCCTACCTTTAACTCATTCACTGCCAAAAAAGCCCAGAGTGCCAGGATTTAGCGTTTTCTTACCTTTTCAAGTAGTCAGAGAATATTTATCTCCAGTATGATCGATCCCCTGACGGTTGCTAATCACGGAGGGTTTCACTATGCTTCCGTGAAAAAAAAGAGATTCAGAATATTTCCCTAATATTTTAACCAGGGGGGGGGGGGAAATAATAATTACATTTTTTGTATTTCTTTGTCAAAAGACGTCATTGGCGGTGTGAACTTACAAAAAACTGCTGTCAAAAGACGTCATTGGCAGGAATGAGTTAAGTCTGTCTGTGGGTTTTATACAATTTCAACCAATTCAAAGTATAGCCTAGCTTGTGACTAAGTAATAACTACATTATTGACCTATTGGAACACTCTTTTTTTCCATTTCCTGAAAAGTAACAGCTTTTGGGCATACTAAAGCATGAATGTACAAGGTCTCCACCCGACTGCAATGATATGTAAGGCAAAAAGCTTTTAATTTTCCTATTTATAGAAGATGATTTAGTCAAGTTGGATAACAAACATGAAGCGGGGTCTACATATTTCTTACAGTGGGGTTATGTAATCTTTTCCCAGGGATATTGGGTATCATGTGTTGACATGTATCCACGGTGACGCCGCTCCGTTTCCCCTCAACCAGAGTTTCCTCCTGAACTCTTAATTTACACGTTCCAGGGCTTTAATTTACTACTAGCCAAACACTTATTATAACTCTCCCTGGCCCTGTGTTCTCTGCACTGGGAACACCCTCTCTCATTGCTGCTTCACTCCACATCAAATGTGCTGCTCGCTGGTGACGACAAGACAGAATGTATGTCATGCAGTGGTGAAAGAAGTACTCAGATTTTTCCCCCTTCTTTTGACTTATGTAAAAGTGCAACATCAAAATATATTTACGAGACCAAAGTAAAAGTACTGTCAAATAATTGTAGTGGCGTAAAAAGTACAACATTTGCCTCTCAAATGTAGTAGAGTAGAAATATAAAGTATCAAAAAATAGAAGTACTCAAGCGAAGAAAAACAAACATCACAATTGTATTAAGTACAGTACTTGAGTAAGTGTACTCGGTTACTTTCCGCCACAGTGTATCATGATGACATGTTGAGAAGAAGTGCTCCATGCATACTGCTTCTGCTTAAGGGCAAAACACATGCTGGCCTAAGACTCAATTTTTCATGCAGGAGAAATGGCTCTGTGGAAAACTGGAAACTGTTGCAGAGCCTTAAGGGTTCAAGATAAATCACATTTCTAGCAGCTTTTAACCACTTAAACCCCTATATGCTTTGTTGTCCCAACTTGCCCGGGGTCCCCCAAGGCTCTATCCTTGGCCCCCTTCCTCCCCCCCCCCCCCTATATACACCAAATCTCTTCACCGAAAATAGCCAGTCTACAAGATCACAACACATCGCAACGCTGCATGTTCGCCTATTAAGACATACCCAGGATAGGGGACGCTAGAGTTCATGAAGAGCAAACACAGTGGGCTATGAAATAACAAACCCCCACAGACACCAGGCGTCACTACGGCCATGGGAACAAAGCTATAAAACAAGTTAAATTATAAATTTCAATGCTGGGTTTATTATGATGAGTCCTTTTAAAACGTGAAGCCGTTTTAGGCAAAGCTACAGGCTGGCCTTTTCACACAGTGAAACCTCTCTCTGCCTTGCCTGCCTGTGAAGTCATTTGTTTTGTGGCCAAGGTGATGTGCCACAGGGGATAGAAGGAAAAACAGTGATTTTCCACCACTTAGGTTCCCCATAAATTCTTCTAAGCCTACCCCATGACATTACAGAACAAAATGGGATGAGCTGGACACTGGGGAGAAAAGGAAAGAACGCAATGGAAACCAGGTTAGGGCTGGGCAATTAACCGGAAATATATCGACATATATCAAACCGATACTGAGAACCAATAACCGACGTACCAATCTTGCTCCATGTACAGTAGGTTAATCGAATAATCGAGAAGCAGTTTTTTAAACATATATGACTTTATTTCTTATATATCAATGAATCGACACAAAAAATAAATACATAATGGTGAAGTCCTACTTTAGCCTCTCTAAAGCCTGATTCATACTTCGTTGTGTGCCGGTGTCGTGCTCAGTAAATAGTAGATCTACAAGCTCACAACGCGTCACATTCGTGACGCGTCGTGAGCTTGTGTATCTGCTATTGACGGCAGGCAACACAAGTGTGCAACTAAGTATGAATCAGGCCTAACAGGCAGAGAAGCTCAGTTTTTTTTTACCAGGCCCCTAAAGCCCCTCTCCTCCATGTGCTCCTCATACCCATAAATGGCCATTCTTCCCATACAGTCATAAGTACCTTTTTCCCAGCAAACACACACACACACACACACACACACACACACACACACACACACACACACACACACACACACACACACACACACACACACACACACACACACACACACACACACACACACACACACACACACACACACACACACACACAGGCCCAGCCTCCGGTCATGCCACAGGAAGAGAGCCATAAGCAGGGAACAAGCTCCCTTCCTGTTTTCAAAGACGATTCCTATGGCATGCAGAGCCGTTTCCTGGCTCGACCAGAACCCCGTTTCGCCATCCCCAAACATCTGGCCGCTCCACTCGGCTCGTCTCCGCAGCATGCAGCTGCAGCAGAGCGCGCTGCGAGCCAACGCGACTAGTGCCACTGTGTTGAGTTGAGCGACGCAGGGACGCATGCAGCCGCTCCATGGTCCCTCTATCTATCTCTCACTCAGTGGTGGAAGAACTACTCAGATTCTGGACTTAAGTGAAACCGAGCCGAAACCTCTTATCTCCATATTTTAACTTTTTTTCGTAAATGAACGCCCTACTTGATCATACTACAGTGTCACACAAAAGCATCAAAAAGTAGCAGATCTGCAAGCTCGAAACGTGGCGCGAAGCCACGCGTTTTGAGCTTGCAGATCTGCTACTTTTGAATTTAAAACCCTGAAAAGTAACAGACATATGAGGTTTGCACCCGACAGAGACTAAATACTTTGTTACAAGTAAAAGTCCTGCAATCAAAATTGCTTAAGTCAAAGTACATAACTACTGTATTAGCATCAAAGTTTTCATTCAACCATTATTTGTTTTACCGGAAATATAATACTTAAAGCAGCAAAGGTAAAAGTACTCATTATACAGAATAGCCATTTCAGAATCATATAATCATTTTATTGGACTTTGATTATTGATCATTAACCACTCACTATCACTGAACCAACTGCTGTCGAAAAGAACTAACGCTGATTAAAAACTAAACTGCAGCTGATACCGATACTGGGATTGAATACAATACAACAGAGCAGAACGGAAACTTTATAGTCCACATGTGAGAATGTGCCGCTGGCTTCACTGTGTGCTAAAAACACCATGATATGACATGATTGATGACAAGTCGTGAAAATCGTAAGAAGGCTCGACACAAATCCAGATAAATAGAAAAATGTTGCGGTATAGGAGGACAAATGCATACTGAGTTCCAATCTACATTCACATGGGATAGTTTCCTATTCACTAGCGCCTGCTACTAACAATCTTTCGGGGGGTTTTCTGTCTTTATTTGATAGTGCACTGGAGATTCACAGGAAAACAGGGAAAGAGTCAGTGAGTGACACACAGCAAAGGTCCGCCGGGCTTGGGAATCGAACCCGGGACTCACTGTCAGGGCTGCCTCAGAGCCTATACATATGGTACTGTATGAGCTTTGAGCACTCGGCCGTCGGCGCTCCCATTCTCTCTCTGCTCTTACCTGTACCCGTTTTGTTCAGGATGTTTGATGCTGTTGCTGCCCCTGAAAACAAGACCCCTGAATTTCTCAACAGAGATCAATAAAGGTTTATCTTATCTTATGTCTGCTGGCGTTGCATGCCGTAAATAGCACATCTACAAGCTCACAACGCGTCACATTGTGAGCTTGTAGATCTGCTATTTACTGAGCACGACACCGGCATGCAACTACGTATAACTGAGGCTTTCGGGTCACTCGATGGGCTCTAAGGACCACTAGTAGGGCTTTTAGAATCGTTACTTTGTACATATATAGCACCTTTATCCAAAGCTCTTTACAATGTGCATTACATTCACCCATTCATCACAACCGATAGCAGAGGAAACCATGCAAGGCGCCAACCTGCACATCGGGAGCGGTTAGGTCCGGTAGGTGTCTTGCTCAAGGACACTTCGACAGTAACACAGGGGGGAACCCGGGATCGAACCCGGAACCTTCCGCTTCCCAAGCGACCGCTCTACCGCCTGAGCCACTGCTGCCCCTGTATCTGGGTATCCATTATCCACTTAAGACCTGTTATACTTTGTCATATAGTGAACAGTGAAAATAGAATATCTACAAGCTCACAACGTTGTGAGCCTGTAGAAGCTTCTACTTTTGCTATGTATTATTTCGACATGCCAAAAATAGGGACCCCAGGTTGAAAGTAGTTAATCTAAAAACGATGTCAGTAAAACCCCCAAACTTGTTCTGATACGCAAGTGCAACCTTACAGGCTTTCACACTGTGCACTAAATGAGGCAAATATCACATCTTTGTTTTTATTGCCGCTAAGCTAGCTGTTACACAACCAAACCATTAGCCAGACAACCATTTAGATTCCAAATTGCTTACAGTACATGCTCGCTATCTTTCTCTCCCTCCCTCTCTCCCTCTGACACACTGCACTGCGGCCTCAAATCGCGAAGCAATAAGCATCAATATCTGACTTGATTGCAGCAAAGTGCTCCTAACAAAGTGCTCCTGGCTGTTGTGATTTCCCCGTGAAAACGAGAATCCATTTTGTGTCCCGTGGGAAACCTGGGCTGAGTGTTTAATGCTGCACTAATGCTGTTCCACTCAGCCAGGTCTCCCTAAGCTCCCTGCTTTCAGACCAGAGGGGAACACATTTTGTGTTTAGTATAAACCTCTCTCCAGTAGAAAAAGAGAGAGATTCGCTGGGCGAAAGCGGGCTCGATGCCTTCACGCACGTTTGTGTAATCTCTTTCCATTGGATCACCTAAAAGAAATGACTCACCCAGGTACAGCATGAACCTGTGTGAACATTGAACAAGCATGTAGGAGTGCAACGGTCAATTAAACTAATTGATTTAATCAATCATTTCATAAAATAATTGATTAATAATCTATCCCTATATTAGGCATGTCACACTCAGGAACAGTTTCAACAAATTTCTAAAATTGTGAAAATAGCTCTACATGTCGCATCAGGAACGCGTTGTGAGCTTGTAGATCTGCTATTTTCACTATTTTTGCATGCCAACGTTGTGTGAAGAAGTATAAAATAACGCTTTGGTGGCTAATTGATGCATTGATATATAACTTATTTTTCTATGTATGTTGAACCGGGGACAAAATAGCCCAAAATAGCCAAAAGGAGCAGATCTTCAAGCTGGGGGGGGGGGGGCATTGGAGTTCAAGTGGTTAAAAGTATTTCATAGAATGAACTCTAAAGAAAAATAATCGATAGTTGCAGCCCTGTTTCTCTCTCACGCTCACGTTGAGGAGTAAAAGCCTCCTGAACGGTGTGACATTGTGAGAGCAAAAAGGCGCCACTGCAGCCAGCAAGCAGGAAGAAATATTCCGAGGGAGAGGAAAGCTCTAGCCTGAACTCCCACTCACTATCAGCACCGACATTCCAAATAAGGTCTGCGCAGTCCCGGTGCCAACGGAGACGGACACACATAAAAACAGTGTTGAGCTCTCACTCCAGTCCAACCCAGAAGGGGAAGCGGCGGGTGGGGGCCGGGGGTGTGTGGGGGAGCGGGGGGATGGGGGGGGGGCTCAGGGGATAATGGTGTACAAAATATGCGACCCCCCTATAATTCGTCACGAGCCCTGACATTTCCCAGAAATCAACAAACTATCACAACACTGATATTTTATATAACAACAAAATATCGAGCAGAGAACAGTCCTTTCCACGAAAAACAAACATAAGGAAAAGTCCAATACTGTTTTCCTTGCCTTGGTTTTCCAAATAGCCACGGTCTGCAAAACGGACTGGCCTCGCACTTTTTGTGACCTGTTAATAATTCATATGTAGCTCGCCTGGTCACAACAAGGCCAGGATCTATGGAACCCAGGGGAATTATTGGGGGTGGGGGGGGGGTGGGGGGTAGAGCATCAAATTTAAGATATAAAATGATACAGTAAATCCTGCTGTTTATGCAGAAAACAACCTTTTTTTCTCTCCCTCTTTTTTTTTTGTTGGTTACTGCAGTGGGAGTTGTTTTTCCACAGGGCATTGGCTCATATGAGAGT